>NC_136508.1:91706361-91956361 GCF_053919585.1 Euprymna scolopes | reverse complement strand
AGCATTTTTTATTTAATCTAAGGGCAATGATGTTAAGACTTATTATCCAATGTATTTTGTATTGTTTTTACTGGTCGCCATGTTTGTTTTTGTGCATGCATGCATTCAATTTTTGCACGTTTATGCATTAATTCTGTATATTCACTTGCACTTTTATACATTAATTCTGTATACTCACTATTCCAAAGCTAGCTATAATATATACTGGCTCACCGGAACACGAGTAGTCTAGTATATACACATGCGTGTGGACATGGCTCAGAGGTTAATGAATGAAGGTGGAGAGTTGTATTTTTTGGTTTCCACTTTAACTGTGCCATCTGAGTCATATATGTATCTTTTTTAGTTTGGATCTCACTACCATACATTAGGTTCAATATGATAATCGATAGAGAATTATCTCTATAATACATATGTAATCTGCATGAATTATACTATTATATTTAAGCATATCTTACCAGCGGGCAATGCTGGGTGGCCTGATAGTTTAAACATAAATATCAAAGCAAGTACTTGCTTATTTATCTGGATTTCGTTATAAATTTTTGCTTTTTTTTTTTTTTTTTAATAATTTGATGTTTGAAGTTTATGATTTGAATCTCAAAACAATTTACATTTTCTTTTTATATCGTAAAAACGAGATAATTGATATATATTGATAGTATAAGAGAGACGCATAAATATACAAATACATATACGTATATATCTACTAGAAGAATACCCATCTTATATATATATAATAAAATAAAATTATAATATATAATAAAATAAAATTAATTCTCCAAACAGTACTGCCTTGAACCACTTTTATGTCCATGTTGCAAAGATTAAAATCAAGATATAATGACACTAAACCTTATGCCTACAATCTTTATTCTAATTTTGATTAAAATGCATTACATAATTTTGTTCTAGAAAATGTCTAAAAATTTAAGGCTCAAGCTTAAGTTGTCTTAAGAAGAAACTGGAATTCAGGGAATCTTGCTTAATTGACATCTAATGAAAATGGATCAAACTATGCAAATCTGAAATATTTGAATATTTAAATATGAGGATGTGTCCATATTATGCCCCTTAAAAAGCTTTAAAAGGAAACTGAAATTTGGGGAATATTTGTTGATTTACTTTTAATACCTTTTTTGATTTCACAAAAATCAGGTTTCTACATTTTGAAGGGCTTGCATTCCCTTTTGTCCCCTTTACATAAAACTAAATTAACCTAAATATAGCCCACATTTGGAGCTCTTACATCCAAAATCTATGCTTCAAAATTCATGATTCATTAATTAGTTTAGGAATAAACCCTGTACATACAAACATTTGTAACATAAGAACGTTATATATATTCTTAATATTCAATGTACACATCTAGCAATGAAAATTTCCTGAAAGATGACTAAACCCCATATGCACGAGTATATTTAAAAATGACATTAACGGATCTTTTTTTTTTTTTTTTTTTTTTTACTAGAAAAACTGTTTCAAAATTCATAGTTATCCATTAATTAGTTTAGGAGTACATCCTGTTCATACAAATATATAAACATTTGTAACAAAACAATATTACACACACACATAATTATACATGAATACATTTAAAAAACAACAAATTGACAGACACAGGCATTTTTAAAGATGCATGGATGCATCTATTTTTTTTTTTTTAAATAGGTTTTCCAAGTATAAAAATTCACACTTGCAAAACCTTAAAACCACGTAATAGTAAAAAGATTAACTTACTGTTTTGAACTTTTTCTAATAAACAAAACATAATTAAAACGCAGAGAAAAGACATCTTTAAAGCCATTGTTAGTCTCGTCAGGAGCCACGATTGCGAAGTGAATAATTAAAATTCCTTATTTTTTAACAATGCACCAATATCCGTGTTCAAACTGTCAACAAAATACTCAACTTAAATTCCACTTTAAATAGTTCTATCTACTAAAAACTAGCTACGTGCAATATGGATGGCCGACCCCAAAATGTAAAAACATTTTCACCAATCCCTTTTCTTAAAAATTCACCAGAATGCCGTAAGTTTTTCAGAGAGTTTACATCGCCTCCCCCCTTCCAATATAATTGGATGTAGATGTACACATTTACTGAAATGAAAAATTTTAAAAATGCAATAATTTCGAATTAATTTTTGGAATTATTTTGGAGATGAGTAAATTTGTTTTTTATTTAATTATTTGGACTATTATCTTCATCTTTTAGCTGTTTTCTACGATGTTTCGGCCAATTATTCCTCTGGCCTTCGTCAGGTGATTAACCGTGATGGGATAGGAATGTCGAATCCTCTAACTACATCCACAGCAATCTAAAAAAAAAAAAAAAAAAATCCGTTTTTCGTTTCTTGCACTATTACACTTGTTGTCTGCTGTACCAGATTTTACAGAGCCAGCATCGTCCACTATAGGTTCCAATCTGTACAAGCGCCTGTTTTTTTTTTTTTGGGGGGGGGGGTTAGAAGCACAACTAAAACATTGCTTTAATTCTGGGCAAATTATTTTTGAATTAATTAGTTTAAAGGCTTCAAAATCACTTTTGAAATAATCGCTGGAACAACTATTTTTCGTATAATGAAAAGAAAATATTGTAGACATTCTATAATGATATTAAAGCCTGGGTATTTTTTAAAAAACCCAACAAAACAAAAAAGATGAAAAAACATGTTGTAGTAGTTAAGCCATGTATAACTTGGAAGTCGAGAAGAGTTATTGCTTTTAGTTCATTGAGTCAATTTCCTGTAATGGTGTTTCAAAAGTAAAGCATGTGATTAGCCAGGCTTCACCTTTGTAGAGGTGGAATCGAACCCAAGACGCCCAGTTACAAGACCGGAGTGGTCTTGGCGTCACACCCCCATAGAAATAGACTCACCCGCTTGCATGAGTTACTGCTAATTCTGCTACAAAACCTTACCAAATCAATTAACAGATTTATTAGACAAGTAAGGTTCCATTTTGAAGGTCGCATGTTTAATGTTGACAAAGATGTTAAGCTTAGATATCTTTTTTTATGGGTCAGTGTCGAAGGACAAAAAATAAGTTACACATTAGTTTTTCAGCATGAAGAAAGCACCATTGAAACATACATTAAATACTTTAGACAGTATATGAATTCAAGGTCCAATTTTTGCATGGCAAGGCATGAATTGCTGCAGTGCAGAAAAATTAAGACGAATCGGCACACTCATTCTTGAAATGGCTTCACCAAACAATGTGCATACGACCAAATAGTGGAAAAAATCCTTATTGTCGATCTCTTCATAATCAGCATTTATCTAAAATCAGCGCAGAAATCCTTGATTAAGGAACGTAATTATCTGCCTATAACAAAAGTGTTACGCATAGTAGAGACAGAAAAGGCGACTTGCAAGCAAGCTGAAGCTATACACACCTCAATAGAAGAAAGCAGTATGCATGCAATTAAGGTTAAGAACAATAAAAGACCAACACAATGTGGATATTGTGGCAAAGGACATCCTCGAGGGGACTGCCAGCAAAGGGAAAGTCATGCAGAAAATGCAGAAAAAAAACAAGCAAGTAAAAGAGTGACACAATCACAGTTGCACAAGACCAGAAGAATTCACATGACGACACAAAATGAAAGTAATTCTAGTGGTTCGAATAAAGTTATATATTTCCATCCCCTTCAACAGTATTTTCTTGCATATTCCTACCACCAACCACTACATCAAACCATTCAACAGTTACCATTAACCACTTCAGAGGTGTATGTTAAGTTAAAAATTGGCAACAGACAAGTGCAGGTAGATGTCGATATGAAGGTTGATGCAGGTGCTATGAGCAACCTTCTGCGCAAGGAAGTATATAAAAAAAATTGCATACAATATCACTCAAAGTGACAGTAATAAGGTTAATTGCTTTTGGCAGAACAACAATTAATCAAGAAGGAACCTGTTGGCTATGGCTAACATTCTGCATTAGAAGTGTTATTGCAACATTTCATATTGTAAATTCAAAAGGGTCAATACTGGTATAACTACAGACATCATGGGAGTTAGGGTTAGTGGTCCTAAACTTAGTTGTAAAATCAGTCGCTACATAAAATCATAAAGTACAGATAAACAATAACCAAGGATCCAAGCAGAATACAAAATCAGTTCCAATGCGAAGACCAACTTAGAAAGGAAATTTAAATAAAAGAAAGAAAATTATTCGGGAATTCCTTGATGTATTTGATCCTATTAGTTGTCTACCTGGTGAATATACTATTTATGTGGACTGAGATGTAAATGTTTTTTCTTTTTGTTTAGTTTTTAAATAAATTTAATTTAAAATAAAACATGGACACTAAAAATCATGGTCCCATGAAAATACTCCCCCGCCCCGGAAAAAAAATTTTGAAAAAAAAAAACCCCACCAATGTCTTAACAATAATTTACGCACTTGAAGTGCACATTTAGACCCCCCCCCCCAAAAAAAAAACGATGGCCAAAATCATGGTTCTATGCAAAACCATAAAAAAAGCCAAATTTGGCCTAAAAAAAGGCCAATCTGGCAAGGCCTAGAAAGGCCAAATTTTCAAAACAAGATTGCAGCCCCGATTGTTGTACATTTCGTCTAATAAAAAATGTTGAAAAAATTAATAAAAGTTCAATTTTTTTCGGATTTTATTTCAACCTTAGGGTCTAATAATGTGTTTTATATAAAATAAATAATTTTTATAAATTTTTGTCTGTCAAATAATTTATGCCACTGTAATACACATTTGCCTAATTATAATAAAAATAAATAAAAAGAATAAGCTATATTAAGTACAAAACATCGAGTACAACTCATTGAGTAAAACAACTGCTATTATGTTTTTAATAATAAAAAAAAGGTACTCCGCACTGCATGAGTCTTGCAGAGTGATCCGTGCTGAAATAATAACGTTATTATTTAAAAAAACATTTTTAACATGAGGAGAAGAGGGTGTTTTGTACCTATTCTGTACTTTAACCTTACAATTGAATAAAAAAAAAACGGTACTCTTGCATAATTTAAACCGAATTCTCATGAATTCCCGCCAAGCATGGATCGGGCGATGTCAGCCGAGCGTTGTTCAAATGGTGAAACACTAACTCTACTTTTTATTTTATTTAATTTTTTTTTTGTTATGTTTTTAGTAAATTTTAAGGTGATATTAAGGGGACGAGGATGATTTTTTTTTATTTATTTTCTGCTTAGTTACTTATTTAGGTACTCATGTAGAGAGTGATCTGGACATAACTCAGCGCACGTCCGGCTTTCCTTGGAACACAACGTCAACAGCCAAAGTAAGCCGAGCGTCGCCGCTGAAAGCATAACAAGAAAAGAAAAACCTACCTTAATTTTTAAGTTTTATTAACTGTAAAGGAAAATGTTTTAACAATGTAATTCTATAGTGTTTTTTTTAATAAATGTAACAGATTTTTTTATACAAGAAAAGGCTCAAAAGTAAGTAAATTAAATACTTTCAAGGAATTTTGTGTTCGTAAAGTTTTTGTTTATGTATTTTTTTTCAATAAAACAGATTTTATATATATATACTAGCTGTACCCTGCCACGCGTTGCTGTAGCTCAAATTGGCACAATGGACAAAGTTCCAAAATGAGAAAAAGTATGTTTCTTATAGGTTTAATTTTCCATTTTGCATGGGTACACAGTTTTTGTTGTTCCATTTTCTTAGCTGATATAGAGATTTTCTGGTTTGGTAACTCTTGAATACGTAACATAAATTGTCCATGTGAAAAAACAGTCAGTGTGTAACTGTAAAACCCACAATTGTAAAGTGCTTTGTTGATGTTTATTACAAATGACAATAAAATTGGAAAGTGCAATTTCCTAAAGTGTAATGATGTATCCGGTGGAATCATAGGAATGCATGGAATGAAGATATATTCATCTGTGAAAGGTCCTGTTAAGATTGTTGTTTCTATGATATTGTTTGTTAATTTTTTTTTTTACTGCAAACTATGTGCCATTGCAAAGCTTGGATTGGTTTATATTTCACAACATGATAATTAGTACAACAAATTTCAGTTGCAATACATGCGGTGGCATCCCTGGCAAATATAGCTGTTGGATAATTAACCACTTTATCTGCTTTCACAACAGTGTCGATGGATTTGTATTTGACTACCTCACTTGGAATTTTACATTGAATAATAGCGTTAAGTTCATGGGCGTTTTTGTATTGACCTGCAAGAATAGCTCATTCACTCAGTCAAGTGGAATTCTTATAATTTGAATATCTGCAAAAACCTTTTAAACTAACTCTTCTTTTGATGAAATAAAATTGCAGAAATTACAGAAGTTAAAAGTCAAAGAATTTTGCCCTGGCACTTTTTCGTACCCAATTTCCTACAAGTGATGCAAAAATTTTTGTGCAGATCGAACAGTCTGCAATTGGACATGCATATTTTGAGTTAAGTTTAATGTCTTCACATGGAACAAAAAAGTGGAGTATTTGAGGCAAGCATTTATTTCATCTGCTGATGTTGATTGAAGAATAACAGGTAACATTTGTCTGAAATCTCCTGCAAGCAATATTACTGCATTCCCAAATGGTCTGACATTGCCACGCAAATCTTGCAAGGATCGACCAAGAGCCTCAAGTGATTTTTTGCGTACCATTGTGCATTCATCCTAAACAATAAGTTTGCATTTCTGCAATATTTTTCCCCATATTGGATATTTTGGAGATGTCGAACATGAGAGTTTTGAAAAATTGAATGTTTTAAAGTAGAATAAATAATTGGCAGCAAGGTCATAGGTATTCATCATGCAACAAGGGCTAAGGCTATGTCATTTTGTTACCAAATGGCTGCCAAAATCAATTTAATTAGAAAGGTTTTACCAGTTACTTCTGGTGCTGTTCAAGGTAGCAGTAATTTCCAAATAACTTCTATTCTCACAGTCAGTAAATTAGGTGACTAAAATAGGATTTATCCATGTTTTGACAATGCCTTATTCACTGTAATTAATTTAGGAGACTAAAATAGGATGAGGGATTAGAGATGGACAGATAGAGAGGAAGATATATAGATAGAAAAGAGAAAGTGAGAGGCAAATAGAAAAAGAAAAGGAGATAGAGAGATAAAGGGATTGATATATAAACAGAGAGAGGGGGAGAGTTAGAAACAGAGAGGGATGAGACAAAGGAAAGGAGAGAGATAGAGGGAGTTAGAGAGAGAAAGGGGCTATAGAGAGAAAGATAGATTGAGAGAGGGAAAGGGAGAGATGGATAGAGAGATATTAAGAGAGGAAGAGAGAGGGGGAGAGAAACAGAAGGTGAACTACACTTCACCGTTTTTTTCCTCGTTCAGTAGAGAAGAAATCTTTCGAGACTGAGGCAATTTTAATTTTTTGTTACTATCCAGAGTAACCCTTTTTTTTTGAGGGAGGGGGCTAGATTTTCCACGCATTAGAAACCGACCGGGTTATCTGTACTTTCACCTAACAAATTAATAAAAGAAAAAGATTTTGTAAAATTTGAATTTAACATGAAAATACTATTTTAAAAAATAGCAAGATAGCATAAGTGCATAAGTGCCACTTTATGTACTCCTTGGGCGTTGAGTTCCATGGCGACCAGCATAATTATTTAATGGTCGCTCCTTTAGCCCCCCCCTAGTCAAGGCTAATGCATGCGCACGTAACATTTTTTATTTACTGACATTGGCTTAGTAACTAAACGATTTATTGATAATTTCGTAACCCTTAAACGCATGCCGGAAGATTTAAATTGGTTCATTATTGTTGTAATGAAAAAAAAAAGTTTCATTCAACACAAAACCAAAAACAAATATTAATGATAAATGATTTATTATTCTATTCATTGAAATTTACTAATTTTTAAATAAAAAAAGTTAATAAAAAAATAGTTTGTAAAAGTGAGAAATTATTTTAATCATTTAAAAAACTTGTTTTATTTTTTGTTTTATTTTTAGATTAAGTCCACCTTATAATCACCCCCAACCTCCTCATCTTAAGAACAGCTACCGGAATAAACACCACTTTTGGAGGGGGGACTATTTGCAAAATTTAACTGATATTTGTTGTCAGTATACCCACCCGAAAATACTATTAAAAAAAAAAAAGGAGGGGTTCAGTGCCCGTTGCAGAGAAGTAGATTTATTTATCAATAAAAGATGCGGAGAAATAAATTTATTTATCAATAAAAGTCGTCATTTAAAAAAGAAAATTGTGGAGGTGGACCTAAATGTAAATATTTACCCAAAAAACTATCCCAAAGTTTATTACAAAAACGTTTTGTTTTCGCACTATTCAACAATTTGTTCATCCGCGCATGTAAATTAAAAAACTATTTGTAAGTGAGAAGTTATCAGTAAATGATTTAGTTTTTTAAAAATTTATTTATTTTTTTACATTAGGTCCACCTCCACAAATGTTAAGAACGGCTTTCAGAATAAACACCCTCAACCTCTCCATGTTAACAACGGATTTCGGAATAAACACCATTGGGGGGGGGGTTGTCAACATACCCATCCGCAAATACTATTTTAAAAAAAGTCGATAAAAGTCGTCATTTAAAAAGAAATTTAAAATCAAATGTTTGTAAAAGTGAGAAATTATTAATAAATGTTTAGTAACATTTTTCAGTGCTAATGCAGAGAGTGATCCGCGCTATTTTTTAAATCGTATTTCCACGTTTAATTAAAGTTTTTTTTTTGTTTTTTTTATTCAATTTCAAGGTTATAGGTACTCCTGCAGTCCTGCACTTTATGATCCGAGCTATTTTTTAACGCTATTATTAGAAACCTATTATTTAACATGGGGAAGGGAGGGTGTATTCTAACTATTCTGTACTTTCACCTAACAATTCAATTAAAAAAAGGTAAATATGAAGAATTACTCCACCCTCGAAAATTCCTTTAAAATTACCACTCTGAAAGGTTTTCGGGGTCGCTGAAAACGAAAATAACGTTTAAAATTACGGCAAACGAGTAGTTTCCAAGATATGAAGAAATGTTAGTTTTAAAAAGTGGGGGATCACTTTTCTATAATAATTTAACGTAAAATGAATGGAGTAATTCTTCATATTTACCTTTTTTTAAATTGAATTGTTAGGTGAAAGTACAAAATGAAAATAAAATAAATTCTCAGCTCAAAATAAGAAATGGGAGAAAAAAAAAGTTAAACGGGAGAAAAAAGGAGCTCAAAATGAAAGAAAAATGAAACAAATTATTTTTACAATTGTAGCCATCCGTATTATAAGATTTGTGTGACGTCACTTCCAAGGTAAATAAAGAAGTGCGGAGCGTCAGGATAACCGTGACAAATAATCGTTTAGTTACGGCAACGTCAGTAAATAAAAGATGTTACGTGCGGGGTGGGGTGGGGACTAAGGGAGCGACTATTATTTTTTCTGCTGGTCGCCATGGAACTCAACGCCCAAGGAGTACCAAAATGTAATTTTTTTTTGTCAAATAAATAAATTTCAAGCAATTTTTGCAATAAATAATAGATAGCAACTTCGTTAATTTTACGACTCGCCCCAGCATATTATAAACACCCTAACTTCCCCATGTTAAAACGGCTTTCGGAATGAACACCCCCAACCTCCCCATATTAAGAACGGCTTTCGAGGTTTATGGAAGGGCGTTTTTTTTTAACATGGGGAGGTTAGGGTGTTTATAATACGTTGAGGCATGTCGTAAAAATGAAACAGTTTAGAAAAAGTTAAAACAAACTTTTTTATGTAAACAAAAAAAGAAAAGAAACTAAACAATTAAAACGTAATGTTTCATGAGTGAAAAGCCTTAACATAAATAAAGGAATTTAAAATTAAAAAATTGGTAAGTACATAAATGAATTTAAATTTTTTAAATATGGGATTTTTTTTTTTTTTTTTTTTTTGCTAATGCAGAGAGTGATCCGCGCTATTTTTTAAATCGTATTTCCACGTTTAATTAAAGTTTTATATGTTTTTATTCAGTTGTAAGGTTAAAGTATAGAATAGGTACAAAACACCCTCCCTTCCCCATGTTAAGAATGGCTTTTTAAATAATAACGTTATTATTTCAGCACGGATCACTCTCTGCATCAGTAAGTTTTTGTTTTTTTACTTGTAATTTGAGAGTAGTTGAAACAGAAGTTACCAGAAATATTATTGGGCAGTCTCGCAGAAACGACTTCGAAAAATATTTATATTTTAATTAATATTTTTATAATTCGCAATGTAAAATTGTTTTAATAACATGCAAACATTCATTGACTTTACTGATAGATTTTCTGAAAATTTTAATTAAATTGGTAATGTAGAAATATGGTTGTATAAACTTTGAACGAACCAAGAATTACATTTATATATATATAGATTCTGTAAATATATTAAAAACGCACCCGGAAAGACACCCATTTATTTAAATATATTACTTTTGGATTTTTTTTTTTTTTGCCATTTAATAAATTGATCACGTGAAGGTATCATGAGATTAAATCAAAATTTAATATTTAAAAATATTATTTAAAAAATATATAATTGTCGTTAAAGTTTTAAAGAATAATTAAATAAATATTGAATTGTATTAAAAACGTACACTGAAAAAAACAAAACAAAAAAACACTGTACATAAAAATCAATCTTGGTCGCAAAAACAAGCGAAACATTTGCAAAAATCCGAACAAGTCAGTTATTTTACATTTGTTTCTGCCATTAATAAGTTTGGCTTAAATTTATTTTATTTTATTATTATAATTATTATTCTAAGTTTTATAAAGTTCTGTAAATATATTAAAAACGCACTCAGAAAGACACCCATTTATTTAAATACGTTCGTTTTATCACTTAAAAAAAAAGTTTTGTAAATATATTTTTTTCTTTTAAATCTTCCAAAGTTTTGTAAATATATTTTTAAAAAATCTTCCTCGCGAACATTTGACCATGTCTGCAATTTGACGTATTTACAAAACAGCAACCAACGCCGTGTGTTTGTGCCAATGTCAAGGTCGAATCACCGGTGTCACTTGAAATGTGCGCCGATCGTCAACAATCGTCTTCTGCTACAGAGTATCTATTCTTTACTTAGTCCGAAATTTATTAGAGGAAGCATCATTTTGTATGTGTGTGTGTGTGTGTGTGTGTGTGTGTGTGTGTGTGTGTGTGTGTGTGTGTGTGTGTGTGTATGCTCTGTCGTCGTGCAAGAGGAGAAATGGTAAAGTTTGATTCTGGAATTAAATGAGTCTTTCTGGACTGAGGAAATAATGTTCCTAAAAAAATAAGGCAAAAAGGAATAAAATTTCTTAGAAAAAAGACAGTTCACAGAAAAGACGTTTCACTAGTGTGCTTATTGAATTTAATCATTTTTTTTTTTTTTTGCTTCTTTCAATTTGTTTCGAAATGTTTGTCTGCTAGTTTCTAGTGTATCGATTAGCCGATCGATGTCTTACATCAGATTACAATCAAACCTGAGCGCATGACGTCATGTTCCGAGCAAAGCCAATTGGATACTGAGTTATGTCTGGCTCCAATTGTGCACAAGTACCTATTTTTGGTATGAAAATTTAAATACATAATATTGTTTTTGCTTAAAACAACATTTCTTAAAAATCAATCTGTTGATCTTAACAAGTACAAAGCACTCTCCTCTCACCATGTTAAGAATGGCTTTCTAAATAATAATGCTATTTCAGAGCAGTAACATGGATGCAAAAATATGGTTAAAAAAAGGCAGATGTTTAGGGAATTGACCCCCACCTCTAAATTCCACAATTTACATTTTTTCCTCCTTTTTTAATGTTAATCTCATCGATTACAAACTGAACTTTCAGATTAAAAAATTTTTGCAAAAAAATATTTTTTTACTTTTATCGTCAGGGATCAGTTTTCAATTAATAACGTTCTACTAAATTGAACACGTACTTTGTAGCCATCACCAAGGAAAATATTGTGACTAATACACTTGCGGATCAGACAAAAGAGAAAAAAAGACTTTCATTGACAAGGATGTACATCATCAAAATATCTGAAACAAATTAAATAAAATAAATTTGTTTATATAAAAAATAAAAAATAAAAATGCATTGTTTTTAGCCTTCTAAACGTATACATTTATATGCGTAATTCTTAATTTCAAATATATGCAACGTTTCAAACGCAGGTAATATTTTAAAAATTTATTTTAGATATTTATTTTTTATTACAAATTTTCAATTGAATTGCGATTCAGAATTCAAGAGTTTTTATTTATTTCTATTTTTATGTGCTTTATCCGTGTAGGTGATACCTGGTCCTCAGACCCCTTCTCTGGCTAAGGTCTGGTAATGGCCTGTTCTGAAGTGTGTGTGTGTGGTGTTGGGATATTGCTGTCGTGCAGTTTCGTTTGTGATGCAATTTCTTCAGATGTTTGTGGTTTATCAGATTTACCTTCATGTATTGAGCTTCTTTTAGCTGGCCTTTAGACAGGTGTTCCTATTTACAATGCCTCCCCACGGGACAGAATTAGACACCAGGGTCGTTTTTTAACATGGAGAAAAGGAACGAAAATAAAAATTGTCTCAGTCGTGAAGGATTTCTCCTCCACTGACAGAGAACAAGAAATTGAAGTGGAGCATCTGAAGAACAGATGGTATTTATTTGCTCCCTCACCGAGCAAATTAGGCACAAGGCCAATTTTTAATGTGAGGAGTGAAGGGAGGGGGAAGGGACAAAGGGGACCAGCTCCCGAGAAGTAGAGGTGGGAAATGGGAGCTGGTTAAAGGTCAGGCATGTGGGGTTGCCCCCCACATCTGGTCTTTGCTAGTCATAGCTAGTCATAGCTTGCAGCATCTGCCGGAACAGATTGGATTTATTTGCTTCCCCACTGAGCAAATTAGGCACAAAGCCGTTTTTTAATGTGGAGATAGGGGGAGGGGGGAGGGAAAGGGGGGACCAACTCCCGAGAGGTGGGAAATGGGAGTTGGATTAGAAACTGTTGGTATGAAGGGTTGCCCCTTCAGTGACCAAGTTCAGATATGTGGGATTGGCCCCACATATGGTCTTTGCTAGTCATAGCTAGTCTTTGCTTGCAGCATCTGCCGGAACAGATGGTATTTATTTGCTCCCCCACCGAGCAAATTAGGCACAAGGCCGATTTTTAATGTGAGGAGTGAAGGGAGGGAGAAGGGAAAAAGGGGACCAGCTCCCGAGAGGTGGGAAATGAGAGCTGGTTAAAGGTCAGGCATGTGGGGTTGCCCCCACATCTGGTCTTTGCCAGTCATAGCTAGTCATAGCTGGTCATAGCTTGCAGCATCTGCCGGAACAGATGGTATTTATTTGCTCCCCCACCGAGCAAATTAGGCACAAGGCCAATTTTTAATGTGAGGAGTGAAGGGAGGGGGAAGGGAAAAAGGGGACCAGCTTCCGAGAGGTGGGAAATGGGAGCTGGTTAAAGGTCAGGCATGTGGGGTAGCCCCCACATCTGGTCTTTGCTAGTCATAGCTAGTCATAGCTTGCAGCATCTGCCGGAACAGATGGTATTTATTTGCTCCCCCACCAAGCAAATTAGGCACAAGGCCGATTTTTAATGTGAGGAGTGAAGGGATGGGGAAGGGAAAAAGGGGACCAGCTCCCGGGAGGTGGGAAATGGGAGCTGGTTAAAGGTCAGGCATGTGGGGTTGCCCCCACATCTGGTCTTTGCTAGTCATAGCTTGCAGCATCTGCCGGAACAGATGGTATTTATTTGCTCCCCCACTGAGCAAATTAGGCACAAGGCCGTTTTTAATGTGAGGCAAAAACCAGCTCCCCTAAAAGTATGTAAAAAGGGGGCACTCTGGTTACCAAAAATAATAATTGTCCCAGTATAGAGGGTTTCCCCTCCATTGACTGGTACAAATTATCTTAAGTGCAGCATCTGCCGGAACAGATGGTATTTATTTGCTCCCCTACTGAGCAAATTAGGCACAAGGCCGTTTTTAATGTGAGGTAAAAACCAGCTCCCCTAAAAGTAGGCAAAAAGGGGGCACTCTGGTTACCAAAAATAATAATTGTCCCAGTATAGAGGGTTTCCCCTCCATTGACTGGTACAAACCATCTTAAGTGCAGCATCTGCCGGAACAGATGGTATTTATTTGCTCCCCCACTGAGCAAATTAGGCACAAGGCCGTTTTTAATGTGAGGTAAAAACCAGCTCCCCTAAAAGGGGTCACTCTGGTTACCAAAAATAATAATTGTCTCAGTATAGAGGGTTTCCCCTCCATTGACTGGTACAAATTATCTTAAGTGCAGTATCTGCCGGAACAGATGGTGTTTATTTGCTCCCCCACTGAGCAAATTAGGCACAAGGCCGTTTTTAATGTGAGGTAAAAACCAGCTCCCCTAAAAGTAGGCAAAAAGGGGGCACTCTGGTTACCAAAAATAATAATTGTCCCAGTATAGAGGGTTTCCCCTCCATTGACTGGTACAAACTATCTTAAGTGCAGCATCTGCCGGAACAGATGGTATTTATTTGCTCCCCCACCGAGCAAATTAGGCACAAGGCCGATTTTTAATGTGAGGAGTGAAGGGAGGGGGAAGGGGAAAAGGGGACCAGCTCCCGAGAGGTGGGAAATGGGAGCTGGTTAAAGGTCAAGCATGTGGGGTTGCCCCCACATCTGGTCTTTGCTAGTCATAGCTAGTCCTAGCTAGTCATAGCTTGCAGTATCTGCCGGAACAGATACTACACTTTGATCTTGGCCCGAAGGCCAAGAAAAATTCAAACTCCACTATGTAGGATCTTAGTGCCATGGCAGAATGATTCCAGACTCCCATAACTTTGTTTTCTCATGCTGGACATGGACTTTTTGCCCGCATCTAGATGTGAGTGTTGTCTGTTATGCTTGTCATAGCAGTTCTTTGATCTCTCATTGTACCGCTGCTGTTTTTTGTCTGCTCATTACCAAATTGCTGCTTGGATACAAACGATGTCCGTATTTGTTGGCAATTGAGAAATTCTGATGGAAAGTTAATGTTCGCAAACATTGGTATGGCTCTATGCCATCATCACTAGATACTTAAAAAAAAACATTTTTTTTACAAAGGAGTCACCACTTATCAAGGCCTGGAGACCACGAGAGGATAAGGGTTAATGAGTGTACGGTAGACAATTTGGCACTATCGTAGTAATCGTTAGTAGTGGAAATTTGGTAAATTGGATTAACGGCGTGGCTCATCAAGAATTTGTTTATGTTGGACTTGAAGATGACCATATTGTAGTCAGTTAGAAAGCAGGAAAATGAAACAGAGTTCCACAGGCGTACAGTTCTAAGAAAGAAGCCTTGTTCATCAAATCTATGTTTAGGTTAAGGCATAGATAAAGAGTGGGGGAAATTATTGATAGTGGTTTCAGCTAGACAAGTGTTTTTCATAAAAGTCGAGCAAGGTGGGACTATAGATTAGAGCTCAGACGAGCACTTGCCATGAAAATAACAATAGACAGGATCACAACGTCACATTTTTCCAGCAGCCTTGACAATGGATTTGATGTACATGTTTTATTTCAGATCAGGAGTAAAGGTCAGACCCAGAAGCTTGTCAAAACTTGCCTGATACTTTTCGCAGGTGTGACAATTAAGCACTATATCCTCAATGTCTTTATTTGTCCCTTAATTTGGTTTTCTCAACTTGTTGATGTGGTGCATAAAGTTATTCCAATATACATATCTGCAGGTAAGCTGATATTATGATTTTATTGCTCTTAAGCATAATACAATTTTGAATCCTAATCTCATCTCTAAAGTTCCAAAGTGGTAAGATGTAGCTTGCGCAATCAGCTCAATTGATAGGCCAACCGGACATTATCATATGTACAAGTTCTTTCAGTAATGGGTTTTGCACCGTCTCAACTCTAAGGCTCTCTATTCTAATTAGTGAAAGTAGATCATCATACAGTGGACATTGAGGTCAATTCCTTCAATATGCTCGATAGGTCTAGATGATACTTGTGATCGGTAGTCTACAACTTAATACTGGTACTGTTTTTCCTGGGGTATATTTTACAATGAATCATATCTTTACACTTTTAGTGGCATTTTTGCAAGTCTTGGAGGTGTTTGTGATAGGTTCTTTAGTATCATCAATTCCAATGACTTATGATCTATGTGGATGGTTATTTTGTGACCCTACACATAATGGTGAAATCTCTCCAAGCGAAAAATGATGACACGCATTTCCCTCTCGATGTTTGGGTACAGAGTTTCTGGGCTTGACAGTATCTTGCTTGCAAATGCAACTGGCATCCCCTCTTGTAGCGTATCTGCAGTCAATGCATTCACCTGTAACACAATAGATTTCTTTGGGTCAAAATATTGAAGTGTTGTATTTCTTCTGATCTCTTTAATTTTCTCAAATACTTTCTCTTGCTGGGATGATCATGTGAAATTATTTCTTTTGAATATCAAGTCACGAAGGGGTTGAGTCAAGGTTGCAAATTGTGGTGAGAATCTGTTAATTAATCTGTAATTAACCAATCCTAAAAACCTGGTGAGCTGTTTTATATCCTCGAGGGGTTGCATTTGTATAGTCACCTCTACTTTTTTAGGATCTAGTTTGATATTGCGAATGTCTTTACCACAAATTTCTCGGAGTTGAACTTCAAATCCATATATGATTACGGCATCACATATAGGATGTTTTTAAGTGGCCAAAATTCTTTTTCATAGTTCTCTGAAATTCATCTTGGGTGCATTTTACTCTCATGTTGAACATGTATCTACCATATGGTGTTATAAATGTCACAATTTTTTCTTAAGTTCTCATCCAAGTTTAGGTGCCAGTGTTCATATTTGAAGTCAATGTGAAACATCTTGTGTGATTTAGCTCAGTGGTGGTGTCTTCAAATGCCAGAGTGACGCAACAGCAATATGATTTGTGCACTGCTTTGTTTAAGTCCAACCAAACCATTGGTTTGTGTTACACAAACAAATGAATGCACCCATTGTGCTGGTTTTGTCACAGGGGATATTATGCCTTAAGCTATGAAAGAGTTCAATTTCATTTTCCACTTCTCTTTTTAGAACTATACAGATTCATTAGCGTGGAAGTACAACTGGTTGTACTTCTCAGTCCACATAAATAGTATATTCACCAGGTAGACAACTAATAGAATCAAATACATCAAGGAATTCCCGAATAATTTTCTTTTATTTAAATTTCCTTTCTAAGTTGGTCTTGGCATTGGAACTGGTTTTGTATTCTGCTTGGATCCTTGGTTATTGTTTATCTGTACTTTATGATTTTATGTAGCGACTGATTTTACAACTAAGTTTAGGACCACTAACCCTAACTCCCATGATGTCTGTAGTTATATCAGTATTGAACCTTTTTAATTTACAACATGGAATGTTGCAATAACACTTCTAATCCAGAATGTTACCCATAGCCAACAGGTTCCTTCTTGATTAATTGTTGTTCTGCCAACAGCAACTAACCCTGTTACTGTCACTTTGAGTGATATTGTATGCAATTTTTTTTATATACTTCCTTGCGCAGAAGGTTGCTCATAGCACCTGCATCAATCTTCATATCGACATCTACCTGCACTTGTCTGTTGCCAATTTTTAACTTAACATACACCTCTGAAGTGGTTAATGGTAACTGTTGAATGGTTTGATGTAGTGGTTGGTGGTAGGAATATGCAAGAAAATACTGTTGAAGGGGATAGAAATATATAACTTTATTTGAACCACTAGAATTACTTTCATTTTGTGTCGTCATGTGAATTCTTCTGGTCTTGTGCAACAGTGATTGTGTCACTCTTTTACTTGCTTGTTTTTTTTTCTGCATTTTCTGCATGACTTTCCCTTTGCTGACAGTCCCCTCGAGGATGTCCTTTGCCACAATATCCACATTGTGTTGGTCTTTTATTGTTCTTAACCTTAATTGCATGCATACTGCTTTCTTCTATTGAGGTGTGTATAGCTTCAGCTTGCTTGCAAGTCGCCTTTTCTGTCTCTACTATGCGTAACACTTTTGTTATAGGCAGATCATTACGTTCCTTAATCAAGGATTTCTGCGCTGATTTTAGATAAATGCTGAGTATGAAGAGATCGACAATAAGGATTTTTTCCACTATTTGGTCGTATGCACATTGTTTGGTGAAGCCATTTCAAGAATGAGTGTGCCGATTTGTCTTAATTTTTCTGCACTGCAGCAATTCATGCCTTGCCATGCAAAAATTGAACCTTGAATTCATATACTGTCTAAAGTATTTAATGTATGTTTCAATGGTGCTTTCTTCATGCTGAAAAACTAATGTGTAACTTATTTTTTGTCCTTCGACACTGACCCATAAAAAAAGATATCTAAGCTTAACATCTTTGTCAACATTAAACATGCGACCTTCAAAATGGAATCTTACTTGTCAAATAAATCTGTTCATTGATTTGGTAAGGGCAAGTGGGTGAGTCTATTTCTATGGGGGTGTGACGCCAAGACCACTCCGGTCTTGTAACTGGGCGTCTTGGGTTCGATTCCACCTCTACAAAGGTGAAGCCTGGCTAATCACATGCTTTACTTTTGAAACACCATTACAGGAAATTGACTCAATGAACTAAAAGCAATAACTCTTCTCGACTTATGTTTTTTCACCTTTTTTGTTTTGTTGGGCTTTTGTTGAAAATACCCAGGCTTTAACATCATTATAGAATGTCTACAATATTTTCTTTTCATTATACGAAAAATAGTTGTTCCAGCGATTATTTCAAAAGTGATTTTGAAGCCTTTAAACTAATTATTTCAAAAATAATTTGCCCAGAATTAAAGCAATGTTTTAGTTGTGCTTCTAACCCCCCCCCCAAAAAAAACAGGCGCTTGTACAGATTGGAACCTATAGTGGACGATGCTGGCTCTGTAAAATCTGGTACAGCAGACAACAAGTGTAATAGTGCAAGAAACGAAAAACGGATTTTTTTTTTTTTTTTTTTTTTTTTAGATTGCTGTGGATGTAGTTAGAGGATTCGACATTCCTATCCCGTTGCGGTAATCACCTGATGAAGGCCAGAGGAATAATTGGCCGAAACATCGTAGAAAACAACTATAAGATGAAGATTATAGTCCAAATAATTAAATAAAAAAACAAATTTACTCATCTCCAAAATAATTCCAAAAATTAATTCGAAATTATTGCATTTAAAAAATTTTTCATTTCAGTAAATGTGTACATCTACATCCAATTATATTGGAAGGGGGAGGCGATGTAAACTCTCTGAAAAACTTACGGCATTCTGGTGAATTTTTAAGAAAAGGGATTGGTGAAAGTGTTTTTACATTTTGGTGGACGGCCATCCATATTGCACGTAGCTAGTTTTTAGTAGATAGAACTATTTAAAGTGGAATTTAAGTTGAGTATTTTGTTGACAGTTTGAACACGGATATTGGTGCATTGTTAAAAAATAAGGAATTTTAATTATTCTCTTCGCAATCGTGGCTCCTGACGAGACTAACAATGGCTTTAAAGATGTCTTTTCTCTGCGTTTTAATTATGTTTTGTTTATTAGAAAAAGTTCAAAACAGTAAGTTAATCTTTTTACTATTACGTAATTTTAAGGTTTTGCAAGTGTGAATTTTTATACTTGGAAAACCTATTAAAAAAAAAACATAGATGCATCTTTAAAAATGCCTGTGTCTGTCAATTTGTTGTTTTTTAAATGTATTCATGTATAATTATGTGTGTGTGTAATATTGTTTTGTTACAAATGTTTATATATTTGTATGAACAGGATGTACTCCTAAACTAATTAATGGATCACTATGAATTTTGAAACAGTTTTTCTAGTTAAAAAAAAAGAAAAAGATCCGTTAATGTCATTTTTAAATATACTCGTGCATATGGGGTTGTAGTCATCTTTCAGGAAATTTTCATTGCTAGATGTGTACATTGAATATTAAGAATATATATAACGTTCTTATGTTACAAATGTTTGTATGTACAGGGTTTATTCCTAAACTAATTAATGAATCATGAATTTTGAAGCATAGATTTTCATTGCTAGATGTGTACATTGAATATTAAGAATATATATAACGTTCTTATGTTACAAATGTTTGTATGTACAGGGTTTATTCCTAAACTAATTAATGAATCATGAATTTTGAAGCATAGATTTTCATTGCTAGATGTGTACATTGAATATTAAGAATATATATAACGTTCTTATGTTACAAATGTTTGTATGTACAGGGTTTATTCCTAAACTAATTAATGAATCATGAATTTTGAAGCATAGATTTTCATTGCTAGATGTGTACATTGAATATTAAGAATATATATAACGTTCTTATGTTACAAATGTTTGTATGTACAGGGTTTATTCCTAAACTAATTAATGAATCATGAATTTTGAAGCATAGATTTTGGATGTAAGAGCTCCAAATGTGGGCTATATTTAGGTTAATTTAGTTTTATGTAAAGGGGACAAAAGGGAATGCAAGCCCTTCAAAATGTAGAAACCTGATTTTTGTGAAATAAAAAAAGGTATTAAAAGTAAATCAACAAATATTCCCCAAATTTCAGTTTCCTTTTAAAGATTTTTAAGGGACATAATATGGACACATCCTCATATTTAAATATTGAAATATTTCAGATTTGCATAGTTTGATCCATTTTCATTAGATGTCAATTAAGCAAGATTCCCTGAATTCCAGTTTCTTCTTAAGACAACTTAAGCTTGAGCCTTAAATTTTTAGACATTTTCTAGAACCAAATTATGTAATGCATTTTAATCAAAATTAGAATAAAGATTGTAGGCATAAGGTTTAGTGTCATTATATCTTGATTTTAATCTTTGCAACATGGACATAAAAGTGGTTCAAGGCAGTACTGTTTGGAGAATTAATTTTATTTTATTCTGAGATGGGTATTCTTCTAGTAGATATATACGTATATGTATTTGTATATTTATGCGTCTCTCTTATACTATCAATATATATCAATTATCTCGTTTTACGATATAAAAAGAAAATGTAAATTGTTTTGAGATTCAAATCATAAACTTCAAACATCAAATTATTAAAAAAAAAAAAAAAAAAAGCAAAAATTTATAACGAAATCCAGATAAATAAGCAAATACTTGCTTTGATATTTATGTTTAAACTATCAGGCCACCCAGCATTGCCCGCTGGTAAGATATGCTTAAATATAATAGTATAATTCATGCAGATTACATATGTATTATAGAGATAATTCTCTATCGATTATCATATTGAACCTAATGTATGGTAGTGAGATCCAAACTAAAAAAGATACATATATGACTCGGATGGCACAGTTAAAGTGGAAACCAAAAAATACAACTCTCCACCTTCATTCATTAACCTCTGAGCCATGTCCACACGCATATGTATATACTAGACTACTCGTGTTCCGGTGAGCCAGTATATATTATAGCTAGCTTTGGA
The DNA here is from genome assembly GCF_053919585.1 of Euprymna scolopes. Lineage (NCBI taxonomy): Eukaryota > Metazoa > Mollusca > Cephalopoda > Sepiida > Sepiolidae > Euprymna > Euprymna scolopes. The sequence goes on along the minus strand of NC_136508.1, from coordinate 91,934,998 downwards.
ATAGTGAGTATACAGAATTAATGTATAAAAGTGCAAGTGAATATACAGAATTAATGCATAAACGTGCAAAAATTGAATGCATGCATGCACAAAAACAAACATGGCGACCAGTGAAAACAATACAAAATACATTGGATAATAAGTCTTAACATCATTGCCCTTAGATTAAATAAAAAATGCTTTATATAAGAGGGGTGTAATCCTTTGGAAATAATTGGGGGAAAAAAAAACAAAAAGAAAAAATACAAGGAGGGAATGTGCATTATACAAGTCCACCCTAGATTTTTTTTTATCTGCATGTTAATAGCCTTAAAAATATCAGGAAATAATAATCAACTGATTAAGTAATACTAGCGGTAGGGTGCCTGGCTTTTCCCGCGCATAAAATACACTTTAACATATTTTAATTGGTCCAGATTTCATATATATTATATATGTGATGATGTGGTGATTTCAAAAGTAAAAAACAAATATTTAGGTGCCATCAGCTAGGATCAAAACCGAAACTGTAGCATTCAAAGTGGCTTTACCACTGTACCAACGTGACACACATGTAAACCGATTAAAAATAAAGATCAATGTACACAATGTTTAACATTTTTTTTCAATTTTGCCCATATTTGACACCTTAAAAACAATTTTAACCGGCAGGTAAACTAAGCTGGGTTATCTCGTAAAAAGAAAAAAAAAAATTTTTTTTTAAATATGTAAATTGATTAAGTAGTATTAGGATTAACACGCTCAAATAAATCACTTGAGCAAACAAAAATAAGATTTTACATTGTAGGCGATTACATGTAAACACCCGAAAAACTTTAAGCAAAGAAGAAACATAAAACTCAATTATTTACTAATTTAGAGTGGCGAATGAATTTCAAATAAAAATTTGGAACGAGTTCCCATTTCTGAGATATTCTAGCGTTTTATAACAGGTAACAAAAATTGTTATTTTTCTCTGTGAGATAAATTATGTGCATTTATTTCTTGAGGGAGGAGGGGGGGGGTAAAGGAGCATAGTTTTACGATCTTATGGTCACAATTAGGATTTGCAATAAAAAAAAAATTGTAGTGGATATTCCTAAAATGTTAGAATAGCTTGAAAATCATGATCAGCAATGATAAAATGATTGGATATAAATAACTTCATGAATGAGAATTTTCAATCTTTTAATGCATGCGATGAACTAATGCAAATCGGCCGTGTTTTTTTAGGAGAAATAAGTCTTTAGAGGCTTCACTATTTTCAATCAATTACAAAGAAAAGATTTGAGGAAAATATTTAGATAGATCACCTTGTTTAATATATGCCCGGTCTCCTCCCAAGTTTATTTTTTACATTTGTAAAATATATGCAAATATTACATGCAGGTTTTATAGTACTTCGAAAATGAAAAAGCAACAGATGTATAATTAAATCTTTACAGATTTAAAAAATAATCGGAATCAGTAATTGTATCAGGATCGGGAATTTAGAACAGAATAGGTAATTGTGTTGGAGTTGGAAAAAAAGTTTTGAATTGTCCTATCACTAATTATATATATATATATATATATATATATATATATATATATATATATATATATAAAACCACCCGAACAGTGAGAATTATATATATATATATATTTTTTTTCTCTCACTGGTTTTTCCAACTGAAACCAATTTCCCTCTTTCCTCATTCGATTCTTAGCTTTTAATTTATCATTCTGACGTTTCCTCTTAGAGGGTCAGACGATAAGGCCTTAAGGAAATTTTAACAATTCCACCTGCCCGTTTTTTTTTTTGTTTCTTTGATCTTTTTATTTAAATTAAATTATGTTTCCTCTGAAATTTCTCCTTCCATTTTGCTGTACCAAGAATTTACTTATACTAGCTGTACCCTGCCACACATTGCTGTGGCTCAATTTGGTGTAATGGAAAAGTCTAATAAACAGAAAATGCATGTTTCTTATATTCTTAGTACAGCAATCCACTCCAAAAAGTGGAGAAAAAAAAAAGGCGAAAATGTAAAAAAAAATGGTACTCTTGCAGAATTGGATTCGGATCCTCGGGAGTTTCCGTCCAGCGTGGCTTGGACTCGACTAACAATCACCGGATTAAGCCAAATGTTGCTAAAATGTTGAAACGCTAAATTCGAGTTTTTTTTTTTTGTTTTTTGTTGTTTTGTTTTTTGGGGTTTTTTTTGTATTAAAAAATGTGAGTTTTTAATTAGTATTTGGGTGGGGGAGGGGCGTTACAATACACAGATTCGAAAAAGTTGTCCAAAAACAAATAAATGAAATAAATGTAAGCAAATGGAAGATAAATTATGTTTCTGCCTAATTGGATGATTTTTTTAGTGTTTTTATTTAATGTAAAATGTTTAATCTGTTCGAAAACATGCAGTGTTTATCAGTATATTTGAAAAATACAAATGGCGGCAGACTGTGTTAAAAATTAAGTTTGGGAAAATGAGTTAAAATTATACAAAATACTGTTAGGAACTCACTATGTTACCGTGACATAGGCTGCCATATATTCGGTGGTTATTTAACAGTAATTTGTACAGTTTTTTTTTTTTAGTTTTACCTCATTTTCCCAAACTTAACGTGTTTAACACAGTCTGCCGCTATTTGTAATTTTCAAATATAGCGGTAAACACTGTTTGTCGAGCCGAATAAACATTTTATATTAAATAAAAACACTAAAAAAATTATCCAGTTTGGTAGAAAAGTAACTTATCTTGCCTTTGATAATATTTGTTATATATTTGTTTTTTGACAACTTTTTCAAATCTATGTGTACAGTAATACAAACCCAATAAAAACACTAAAATTTATCCAGTTAGGTAGAAAAGTAACTTATCTTGCCTTTGCAAACCTTTACTTGTTATATATTTGTTTTTGTTGACAACTTTTTCAAATCTTTGTGCAAGTACAAACACAGGGGGTATTTTTCTGTCTATTTTTATTTTTGGTACCGCGCTATTTTAAAATAGTTTTTCCAAGTTAAATTCAAATTTCACAATATCCCTTTCTTTTTTTCTTTTTTTACATTAGGTCCACCTCCACAATTTTCTTTAAATTGACTACTTGTAAAGGTTTTCGACTATGATGAATAAGAAAATCTCTTTAAAATTTGCAGAGGCAATAGTTTTCGAGATATAAAGACCTGTACTATGCACTATAATTCACTGGCGGCCATGAATAAACACCCCAACCTCCCCATGTTAAGAACGGCTTTCGGAATAAACACCCGTAACCTCCATGTTAAAAACGGCTTTTGGAATAAATACCACCATTCTCCCCATGTTAAGAACGGCTTTCTGAATAAACACCCCCCAATCTAACCATGTTAAAAACTGTGGAGGTGGACCTAATGTGAAAATTTACCTTTTGTTTTTTTTTAAATAAATTGTTAGTTGAAAGCACAGAAGGCAGATTTGCCGTTTAATTGTACAAATATCCTCAAACCAAGAAATCACTAATAGGGGCTCTTAAGGTCGACACTGGTATCGAGCAAAAGTTTGTTTACATGTTTTACAAACTTTAAATGGGTAAAATATAATCACATAATTATTGAAAATGTGATCATGTGATTAAAATTCAATTTAAATTAACCATGTTGTTTAAAAAATAAAAACAATTAACCATGTTAAAAAATATAATGCAAGATGAAGTTTTAAAATGATTAAATGTTTTATTTTATTTAAAATTAAAAACATTGCCCAATAAAAATGAAATTTTGGGTACTTATGTATTTTTGGTGTCGTGCTGAAATACTAACGTTATTATTTTGAAAACCATTCTTAATGAGGAGCTGAGGGTGTTTTATAACTATTGTGCTTCCACCTTACAATTTAAAAAAAAAAAAGAAAAGATATTGTGAAACTTGAATTTAAACTGAAAAAAAAAAACTATAAAAATAGCACAGTAGCATCTGCCCTCGTATACGTCCAAGAACAATATCTAATGTAAAATAATTTGGTGCTTATGCAGTTTTGATACCATGCTATTTTTAAATAGTTTTTTCAGGTTAAATTAAAGTTTCAAGATATCTTTTTTTTTTTTTTAACTGTAAGGTATAAGCACAGAATAGTTACAAAACATCCTCCCATGTTAAGAATGGCTTTCAAAACAATAACCTTATTTCAACACAGTAACAAGTACCCAAAATTTTATATTTATTGTTCAATGTTTTTAATGTTAAATTATAAAAGAAAATCTGGGTTTGTATTACTGTACACATAGATTCGAAAAAGTTGTCAAAAAACAAATATATAACAAATAAATGTTATCGGTACTTATGCAGAGAGTGATCCGGACGTAACTCACCGGACGCTCGGCTAGCCCCGTAATACGACGTCAACAGCCGGAGTTAGCCGAGCGTCGCCGATGTAGTTCGACGGTTGTCAACGCTACGCGCGTGCGCGACGCAAGAAAAAAATTTCAAAGCAGCAGACGACAATAAGGAAAAAGAAGAAAAGAAAGTAAAACAGTACAGAATCAGATTTATTTAACAACAACCGTTACAATTTCAGATTTATTTAACAACCCTTAAAATTGCGTACCTATGGAAGGAAATATGAACTTAACATATTTGTCAGAAAAATTGCAAACAGCACAGACAGAGCGGGTGTCCTGGAATTTTGTCAGGAAAGGAGTTTGCTTGCAAAAAAGAAAACCTGTCCCTCATAGTCGTGTGATGCCCTCCAACAGTCTGAGGAAATACCAACAGTAAATATTCCTCGCATTTTTCTTTTACCAGGTTTTTTCCTTAACCAACCACCCAACAAAAAAAAAAACAAAACATGTTTTGTACAAAAAAAAAAAAAAAACTGTTTGCTTGTTACCTTTTTTTTTCGCTATTTATTCTTAAAAAAATGACCCTAACCCTAAAAAAAAAAAAAACACCCAACAAAAAAAAAACATGTTTTGTACAAAAAAAAAAAACAGTTTGCTTGTTACCTTTTTTTTTCGCTGTTTATTCTTATAAAAATAAAAAAATAACCCTAACCCTAACCCTAACCCTAAAAAAAAAACACCCCCCCAAAAAAAAACATGTTTTGTACAAAAAAAAAAAAAAAAAAAAATTTTGCTTGTTACCTTTTTTTCGCTGTTTCTTCTTCTTCTTCTTCTTCTTCTTCAAAAAAAAAAGGTACTAGTGCATGAGCTGGCCTGGGCGTGGCTTATCACTCGCTCGGATTTCTCCGTAAAATGACGTCACATGCTGCCATCTGACGGAGAAAATGGACGAGGGGTGGGGTGCGTACAGAGCATTTTCTTTAATTACTATAAAATTAATATAGTGGTAAAATTATTTAAAAAAAAAAGAAAACAGAAGCCAAATTTGAAGCCAAATTTGAAGCCAAATTAAAAAAAAAGAAGGCCAAACCATTTCAAAAAAGGTCAAATTCACGAAATTAGCCATTAAAAGAATAATAAATGGTAACAATAACATTATGAATAAAAGTTACTTTCCAACTTATCTGCATCATTCGTTGGTATTTTTAAGTAGTTTTAAGTGCTTTTTATTTCATATCGAATGTTAGAGCGGTTTCCGCTAACTTTGCCAAATTTTAAAATGCCGTAAAACATACCCTGTTTTTTTTTTTTTTTTTTTTTTTTTAATAATTACTACTTTTTTAAATAGAAAAATGAATGATGCAGGTAAGTTGCAAAGTAATTTTTATTGTCAAATAATAACAGAAAAACTTACCGTAATTATTTTTCACATGCATGGGAGTCAAATAGAAGAAAACTTGTAATGTTTCCAAGGAAAAAAGCTAAACAAAAAAAAAAAAAAAATGGACGACTCTAGCAGCAGCAGAAGCGCCAAATACAAGTTTCCAGTGCTTGAAAAATGAATTGACGAATAACACCGACCACTCTAATTTGTTTTTTTTTTTTTATTTTTTTAAGGTAATTGAGGTCGCTGACAACGAATCTGATAGTCAAACTTGGTGCAAATTTACCGTTTGCATGGTATTTACCCCTGAACCCACGAACTACTTTTGACCATTTTGCAGCTTCCGTTTATGCTACGCGCATACAGGGGGGGGGGATGTGGTGTTGGGGCGCGCGCGTCCATTTTCTCCGTCAGATGGCAGCATGTGACGTCATTTTACGGAGAAATCCGAGCGAGTGATAAGCCACGCCCAGGCCAGCTCATGCACTAGTACCAAAAAAAAAAACATAACTTTTTTGTATATAAAAAACACTTTACATTTACAAAAAAAAAAAAAATACAAAAAAAATTTGTTTTCCGTTACAGTAAATAAAAGTTTTAACAAATTTTACATTAAGGTAGGTTTCTCTTTTCTTGATGTTTTCAGCGCCGACGCTCGGCTTGCTTTTCCTCGCCGACGCTCGGCTAACTCCGGCTGTTGACGTCGTTTTACGGGGCAAGCCGAGCATCCGGTGAGTTACGTCCGGGATCACTCTCTGCATAAGTACCATGTTATCAAAGGCAAGATAAGTTACTTTTCTACCAAACTGGATATATTTTTTGTGTTTTTATTCAATGTAACATATTTATTCAGCTCGAAAAACATGCAGTGTTTACCGATGTATTGGACAATTCAAAATGGCGGTCGACTCTCTCTTAAACACGGTAAGTTCGAGAAAAGGTGTTATAAATAATAAACTAGACAAAATACTATTAAAAAACACCTATGTCACGGTAATATATATTGAGCGAATTTCTAACAGTATTTTGTCTATTTTATTATTTATAACACCTTTTCCCGAACTTACCGTGTTTAAGAGAGAGTCGGCCGCCATTTTGAATTTTCCAATACATCGGTAAACACTGCATGTTTTTCGAGCTGAATAAACATGTTACATTGAATAAAAATACGAAAAATATATTCAGTTTGATAGAAAAGTAACTTATCTTGCCTTTGATAACATTTATTTGTTATATGTTTGTTTTTTGACAACTTTTTCGAATCTATGTGTACAGTAATACAAACCCTTTAATTTTAATCACAATCAATAATTATGTGATTATCTTTTACCCACTTAAAGTTTGTAAAACATGTAAAAAAAAAAAAAAAACCTTCTGCTCGATACCGGTGTCAACCTTTAACAGTCCCTTTTAGTGATTACTTGGTTTGAGGATATTTGTACAACTAAACGTCAAATCTGCCGAAAACTTTTAATAAAGAAAAAGCATTCATATTTTCGCATACAAAAATGGTACTCTTGCATAATTTGACCTGAATTCCCGTCAAGCATGGATTGGGCGAGACTGGCAATCATCGGTGTCAGCCGAGTGTAGTTCAAATGTGGAAACGGCAAACGCTAACTCGACTTTTTATTTTATTTATTTAATTTTTGGTACAGTTGCATAATTTGACCCAGATTCTTGGGAATTCCCGTCAATCATCGGTTTAAGCCAAGCATTGTAACAAACGCGAACTAATTTTCAAAAAAAAAAAAAAAAAAAAAAAAAAAAAAAAAAATTAATAATCAAAAAAATAGAAAATTACTTAAAAGTGACTGTTTTTTTTTTTGTTTTGTTTTGTTTTTTTTAATTATTTATCAACATTTTTTCCTATTAATCTTCAAGAAAAGATGAATATTTTACTTTTTTTTAACCATAAATTGTTAGGTGAAAGTACAATTTTTTTTTTTTTTTTTTTTTTTTTTTAAAGGCTTTTTGTTCACTTAACTAAAATTAAAACTGAATTAAATAATCAATTCTCCTTAACATCACTAACCCTAACCTCTTTACATCACAGAAAAAAAAATACAAAAAACATTACATAAAAAAGAATTTATTTGTTTGGAAATGTTTTTGGGTACTTGTGCATTTAACGAACCAGACGTAACTCAGCATTTGCTCTGCTTTGTCCGACGCATGACGTCAACAGCCGGATATAACCGAGCGTTGCCGATTAAGCAGACGAGAATTTCGCTATCAATTGGAAGAGTGTCATAACTCAAGAAACGCTTATTTGAAGAGAGTTTTAAAAAGATAACTGACGAAATAATGAATATTACAAACCTTGCGGACCAGCTCCAGACCCCAGAGGCTGCACTAAACTTTTGCCAGCAACGGAAATTGTTGGCAGAAGAGAAAAGGTGTTTATTTATATTTTGGCCAGGATTGTGTACTTTCAAAGAGAACAAGTCTTTCCGACGGTTACGGTTGGAGGTGTAGAAGTGTAACATGTCGTCGATGGACCTCCATTAGGATTGGGACCTTCTTCTCAAAATCCCGACTAACCATCGCATACGCATGTATAATAAAAATAATATACTTATGGGCGTTCGAGATGGCATCTACAAAAAATCTCCATTGCGAATGTGGGTTACGTTCTCGCCACACAATCGTGGATTGGAAAATTTTCCTGCGTGATATATGCAGGGACTATTTTCTTAGGAATCCCTGGCAGATTGGAGGCCCAGGCCATACGGTAGAAATCGACGAGTCCGTTTTTAACCGCAGAAAACACAACGTCTGCAGACTTTTGACACCGGTGGTCTGGGTCTTCGGTGGATACGACCCCGCCGAAAAGGAGGGTTTCTTGGTCACTATACCAAATAGGAAGGCCGAACCCCTCCTTCCACTAATAAATAAAAAGGGGTTTGTATTACTGTACACATAGATTCGAAAAAGTTGTCAAAAAACAAATGTATAACAAATATTATCAAAGGCAAGATAAGTTCTAACCTTCCAGAGGTTGAAACCCAATTACAGGAGACTAAACCAGACCTTTTATTTTTAAGTGAAACTGGCATTGGACAGGCTATTTCCCTAGATGAGTTTGCAATTTCAGGATACTCTAACTTAACTTCTAAATCTGACCCCCAAGATCGCCATGGGCATGGAATATGTGCCTATATTAAAGATAGCTTTCCATGTGGGAGTGACATCTCCAGGGAAGATCCTAACTTACCCTATATGTGCTTCCGGGTTGCTTTAGCTCACACTACTGCATTTATATTTACTCTCTATCGCCCCCACAACAGCGGAGTTACTATCTTTCAAAGCATATCTGAGAAAATTGACCAAGTCCTTTCTACTTATCCTTCAGCTAACATTCACGTATGTGGAGACTTCAATGTTCACAACGTCGAATGGTTGACCCACTCAAACAAGACCGATGATGAGGGGAGGTTCTGTCATGATTTCTCCATTGCCTATGACCTCACTCAGATTGTTCAGGAACCTACCCGTGTGCCCGATAATGACGGCCAGTATGCGAGCCTACTAGACCTTTTTCTCACAACTTGCCCTGAACTATGTTCAGTTTCTGTTCTGTCGCCTCTTGGATCTTCCGACCACTCTGTTGTATCAATTAAGATAAAAATGAAATGTAATAAGTCCCCAGACGTACCTCTTCATCGTACAGTATATCGATACACTAAGGCTGACTGGGATAGCTTCCGTACATTTATATCTGATCTACCTCTGCATTCCATGTTTAAAAAGGATGTGTCCTCTATAGTATTAGACCTAACTGAATGGTTAATTGTAGGTATTGACCATTTAATTCCCTCTAAAAAGTTTCAGCAAAAACCTAACAGCCAGCCATGGTTCTCTCCAGAATGTGCTGCTGCCATTGCGCACAGAAATCACTTTTTCCACTGCTTCAAACAAAAACGTTTTTTGTATTTTAAAATTTAATTAAAGCCGTTTTCAGGACTGCCAGCAACCATTGTAAGAAAGTAATAAGGAACGCAAGAGTGTTGTATGCTCAATCTGTTAAGTCCAAAGTAGCTGAGCAGCGGCTTGGTTCCCACCAGTTTTGGCAAATAGCAAATAGAATCCTGAACAGAAGCGTGTGCTCCATCCCAACTATTATCAATGGACCTGAGGTAATCTCGTCAGCATCAGACAAAGCCAAACTCTTTGTCAAGAACTTTGCAGCTAATTCTACCCTTTGCGACCAAGACCGCCAACCCCCAATATTTCCTCCTGTATCAGAAAACACGCTATGTGATATACGTATATCTGTACGTGATGTTGCGAAGCTAATCAAAAACCTTGATTCGAGTAAAGCAACTGGCCCTGATGGTATTCCAATTATAGTACTCAAAAAACTTCAACCTGAATTAGCGCCCATACTTACAAAACTGTTTAAACGTTGTCTTAAGGAGAATAGTTTCCCATCTCCCTGGAAAATCTCATCAGTATGCCCTGTATTTAAGAATTCAGGTGATCGCTCATCCCCCTCTCAGTACAGGCCAATAAGTCTCCTGTGCGTCATGAGTAAGTTGCTAGAATCTGTGTTAAATACAGAAGTAATCAAACATCTCAACAAAAATAACCTTCTTAGTGACACTCAATATGGTTTCCGTTCTGCTAGATCTACAGCAGATGTCCTTACAGTTATATCGCATAGGATTAGCAAATCTCTCGACGGTGGCAATCTTTCTAGGGCAATTGCTCTTGACATATCTAAAGCCTTTGATAGGGTATGGCATAAAGGTTTACTTCATAAGATCGCTAGCTATGGTATAGCTGGAAAAGTCTTAATTATTAAATCATTTCTTTCTGATAGGTTCATAAGAGTAGTAGTTGAGGGACAAAAATCCGAAGCTCGCAGTATTAATGCCGGTGTCCCTCAGGGATCCATCCTGGGCCCAACTCTTTTTCTGATCTACATTAATGATCTTCCAAATCATATCCTTACATCATTTGTAGACATTTATGCTGACGACACTACCATTTATGTACTACATCTAAGACAGTAAACGACCAAGTTCTCTCCAATTCTCTCTCCTCTGATCTTGAGCACGTAGTACAATGGGGAAAGGAGTGGCTGGTTACTTTTAATGCATCTAAAACCAAGCTTCTCTCTTTACATCATCAACATTCTAATTCACATTTGTCATCAATTGAAATGAATGGCTCTCGTCTTCAGGAGGCCTCAAGTTTTGACAAGCTTCTGGGCTTGACCATTACTCCTGATCTTAAATGGAACACGTATATCAAATCTGTTGCCAAGGCCGCTGGAAAAATGGTGGGATCTTTCTATCGATCCAGTAGATATCTCACTGCTGATGCTATTCTCTACCTATATAAGAGCCAGGTACGTCCAAGGATGGAATACTGTTGCCACATCTGGGCAGGAGCTGCTAGAAAGGACTTGTCCTGCCTTGATAGAGTTCAAAATAGACTTCGTAGCCTCGTAGGAGATGTCCTTTTCTACTCCTTGCAACCTCTATCTCACAGAAGAGATGTTGCGAGTTTGTCTCTGATGTATCGTTATTTTCATGGAAAGTGTTCAACTGAGCTTCAATCTGTGGTCCCCCCTCGCCAAACTTTCACAAGAAACACTCGTCTAGCTGTAAACACTATCAATAATTTCCCCCACTCTTTATCTGTGCCTAAACCTAAACGTAGATTCCATGAACAAAGCTTCTTTCTTAGAACTGCACGCCTGTGGAATTGTCTTCCGTTTTCCTGCTTTCCGGCTGACTACAATATGGTTGTGTTCAAGTCTAAAGTAAATAAGTTCTTGATGAGCCGTTCCATATAAGTTATTAAATTTACTAAATTTTCATTACTAATGATTACTATATTGACCAATTTCTACTGTACACTCTTTAACCCTTATCCTTGAGTGGCCTCTTGGCCTTGATAATGTGGTGATGCCTCTGTAAAAAAAAAAAAAAAAAAAAAGGCAAGATAAGTTACTTTTCTACAAATCTTTGTTTCTGGCGAAAAAAATGTACAAATAATCCTTGTTCCTGCCCCTCCCCTTTTTTACGTTAAAAATTGAAAAAAAAAAAAAAAAAAAAAAAAAAAGTTAACAAAAAAAAACTTGTTTTATATGTATTTATTTTGAAAACAGAAAACAATTTCAAACAATAATAATAAAAAAAAAAAACATACATGAACGGTAGGTTTTTGCTTTTTATTTATTTAATTTTTTTATGTTTCTACATTTTACAATTTCATTGTACAGTTATTTTGTTGTAGCGTTGTTTTTATTTTATCGCCAACGCTCGGTTTTATCCGGCTGTTGACGTCATGCGCCGGACAAAGCCGAGCAAATGCTGAGTTACGTCTGGTTCGTTAAATGCACAAGTACCGTTTTTTGTATTTTAAAATTTAGCGTTTCAACATTTGGTATTATTTTACTTTAAGGCCCGTCTCACGTTCGCCCCCAACATCACATCCGCCCCCGCTCGCGCCCCCAATGTACACAGTAAAATCTTCGGAAAATGTTAAATGGTGTTCTAATTGGTAAATGTCGGTGCGTTACTGCGTTACTTTTTGAAAATTTGAAAATTCTATGTTCCAGCTAAAAAAAAAAAAAGAAGATAAATTACCCCCCCCCCACTCCAACTTGGAGTGCTTTCCTTTTCTTGTTTTATTTCTTTTTCAGCTAATTTTAAATTTTCCACCCAAAAAGTGCTATAATATATTTTTGAAAATAAGAAAATTCTATGTCCTGGAACCCCCCCCCCCCGTAGTTTGCTTGGTGAAGCCGTCGTTTATGCTACAGCGTGCATGCATGCGCGTAGCATAAACGGAAGCTGAAAAATGGTGAAAAGTAGTTCGTGGGTTCAGGGGTAAATACCATGCAAACGGTAAATTTGCCCCAAGTTTCACTATCAGATTCGTTGTCAGCGACCTCAATTACCTATAAAAAAACAAATTAGAGTGGTCGGTGTTCTGTAGTAGCGTATCTGGATATTTACCATTATTTGTAGAAAGAATCAATAATTTCGAAAAATTCGAAAATTCTTTAATTGATATTCTTCCGCGTATATATTGGGGTGGGTGGGGGTGTGGGGTTTAATTTGCGCCGGAAGTTATATTTGTTTATAGCACCCACCCAGCCACCGGTTACACGCGCCAAGGAACATTTGCCAACAACGGAGATAATGTAAGTATATCATTTTGACAATTTTTATCATTCTGTCTTTTCATTTATGGTTAGGTGTCGACTCCTTGCATGTTAATTATTGGTTACTACATAATGTTAAACTATTCCGACTTATCCCCCCCCCAAAAAAAAAAGTAATTTGTCCGCCACTCCGCCACTGAAGAAAAAGAATTGTTTTGAAAAAAAAAAAAAAAAATGTCTTTCCGAGATTATTAATGTTATTTCAACTTAACCCCCCCCCTCCAAAAAAAAAAAAAAACTGCTTTATCCGCCACAAAAAAAGGGTCTTTCCGACATCCGCCTCCCCCGCAAAGTTGTTTTATTTTTCTTGTTTTTCATCTACTTTGAAATTTTCCGCCAAACATTACTATTGCTCTGTGAAAAGGCCGTCAGGTACGTGCGTGCACGCGCAATTCCGCCATTGAAAATGCTCGCTTATGTTTCCGCGCGCTCGCCCAACATTCCGGGGTTCATACCATGCAAACGGTAAATTTTCGACTGAAACGGTTTTCATATTCTTTTTCAGCACACTGAAATCTACAAAAAAAACATTTTCTTCTATACGAACGTGAGACGGGCCTTAAAGTAAAATTTTACCCAACATTTGAACAACGCTCGGCTTAAACCGATGATTTCCAATTGAGCCCGATCCATGCTTGATGGGAAATGCCGAGAATCCGGGTCAATCTATGCAAGAGTACCAAGAGTTCTGAAAAGCATCTTGTCAGATCCATGGCCATCACCATAGGTTGATTCTAACTGGATCATAGCAAAGCATAACGATTCTTTTGAAAATAAGTAAAGCCTTGAGGTACAGAGCTTTACATTACAAATGAAACAGTCAAATTTGTGAGTTATTTTTTCCAAGTAGCAACTAGAAATAATAAAACACTTATTTTTTGTGTGTGTTTTTTTTTTCACCGACAATCTTTCAAGGCTCATTACTGAGTGCAAAATGTCTTTTCAACCTTTATTTTCTTTTAATAAAATAAGTAAAGTCAAATTATTTAAACAATAAAAAGTTTAATAGAACAATCTACTTTTTTTTTTAAAAATTAATGAAGGCTATTTAAAAAAAACATCAGCAGAAATTTGAATGTTGATATCTTCGAGTCTTAACATAAAATTCGGTGTATATTAATAATTACTTTTTTTCAAAAGTACAGAATAATTTTTATGATGTACATACTTGTCATAGAACGAAGATGTCATATTCTGAAAATCATGTGGGTTTGGCTGGTAACTTTTCTATTTGACTATTAAACATAAATATTTAGTTGTCAGAGGTTAACTGAAGATAAATCTGTCTGTAAAGCTCTGTTGTAATGAAGAGATTAGTAACAATCCCACCGACAGTTGCTATAAACTTTTTTTTTTTTTTTCAAATTTACTAATTATTGAAGAAGAATGTATTACCTTTTTACCACTTGCAGCAAAATTAGACATGAAGTCGGTATAATGCGGAGGGGTAAGTAGAATCCAGCTAAAGAGATCAGCAATAAAATAGGTGCAAGAATTGGAGAATGTTCTCCAAGGATCAAACTGAAGAAAACAAAGACGGTCGCATTCTGAAGCAAACCAGACCCTAGAATCAGATTGTGCTAAAGTTTATCTCTGATATTGTAGGGGCCGTAACTCTGGAAATAGATCGGTTTCACCTTGTTTTATATCTCCACTTCATTTGTATTAAATATGTTTCTTACTATTGCATGTCTTTAAGCTGTTTCTATTTTTAGATAAACTTGCTCCTAATATTTTTTGGTACTCGTACAGAGTAAGAATCGCATATTATAGGCAGATTATGTAAGCCACTGGAAGGTGCTGAATAAAAGTTGGAGGGGACTACATCGAAAATGCGAGCCAAATTTGTGAATGAAAAAATATCATTCTGGTTTCAAAGAAAGCACTACTTTAAGAAAATTAAAAGGAAAAAATAAGTCCCTACTTGAAAGTGGCACTGTGCTTTGTTTGGGGGTGAAAATTGAATAAAAAAATTTTTTTTAAATGAATAAAGATTTAGGGTTTTTTTTATTTTTTACACTTTCTTTTTATTTTTTTTTTATCATTTCTTTCTTACTCCTCTACAAGGTTAAGCTGTGTTTCTGTTAATTTAAGGTTTTGTTTGCAAATAAGTTTCCATTTTCTGTTTTTTTTCTTTTAGACAAAATTCATTATTTGCTTCCTGAGACTGCAACTCTATTAGATTCATGGTAACAGCTTTAGCTAGTTTTCACAAAATTATTGAAATGGTGACGACTTTAATCAGTTTTTACAAATTTATTGAATTTTCCATTTTTATCATGCTTATTACTGCTGTAATTTCCATTGGATAATTGTTTTGGCACCTTTCAGTGGTTTATGTAATCTGCTCGAAATATGCAGATGTGTAGCAGTTATCTGCTCCTTTCCAGCGATAACTGCACCAACCAGCCGGTAGGTGTCGCAAAAAGCGACCTAGTTATCTGCCCTTGAGAGTTATAAAAGGGGACGCCCGGATAATTCTTCTTTTTCTTCCTCTCGCTCCTTCTGGGAATCAGCCTCGCAATGAAACGCAGAGACAACGCGCCCGCCGGTCAACATCAACCCGGTAAGAGTTTTAGCAAATGAACATTTTTCCAGCCTTTTCCTTCAAGAGACATCAGCTCTACCATCAGACATGCATACGTACGCGGACTGAATTCCACTCCTCACACGCACACACATACACAATAACATTTTTATTCTCACAGGCGCACGCGTGAAATAAAACATCTCTTTAAACGTTACTCTATTTGTTAGTTTTAGTTATTCTGTCTCGCTGCATGCGACAAGTTTGTCGTTTACGAACACGTATTTAATTGGGGGCACAACACCTAACTGCAACCCCCCCCTCCACAGATGATAATGTAATCTCTAGTTTGCATAAATACCATTTCTTTTTAGTAATTTGTTATTTTTTATTTATTTTGTTTTCAGAATGTCCGTATGGTAAATTTGGCAGTGATTGTTTGGGGACCTGTCACTGTTTACAAAATGGTAATTGTAATTACGCAAATGGAATATGTGAAGATGGACAATGTGAAATAGGATACAAGGGAGATGATTGCCAAACGTCTGGTAAGGATTTTTATTGAATTATATTTAAATAAAAACTGAGACTAGACCATCAGTTGAGTCAATATTTGTTATATAGATTATAAAATATTTAGAAATTCCACAATGTTTTTATGAATATTTGGAATTTATGATTGCTTTTGCTTCATTATATAATTATACAGAGTGTTTGGAAAATTGATATGATTTGGGATTCTACGGTTCACAATGGAAAAGTTCTCATAAACACAGGTCCGTAAATGCTTGGTTATACATTATTGAAACAAATACTATCCAGCATTCTACAGGTAGTATTTGTGTTGCAGTCCTGAATTTTCGACTGATTAGTATTTGTTTCTCATTGGTTTATTGAGTTCGAACGACGGATGCAACGTGTACACAAATCAGGAGAGAGCAGATATGCATTTAATTCGTTTTGGTAGATTGTGGTGTTGCAGACTCTTGTGCTGTCAGCAAAGCTTGATGGAGGTCAACAAAAATCAAAACGAGGTATTCAATAGTGGAAAAGATAAGTTAGACATATTCTTCATTTTTTTTTTTGTTTAAATGTCACAAATAACTACAAGCAAAAAACAAAAACAGCAATAAGACATGATGGTGGAATGATAAAATTGTTGTCCTAAAGAAAACCACACTACAGATTTATTTTAAAAGTTTATTGAAAAAATCAAATAACTTGATTATAAAGTAGAGCTGACATTTATTCAGTGTAGACACCTTCAGTCTCAATCACTGCCTCACTATAGGTTTGAAACTGGGAGAATGCCTTTTTCACAAGCACTGGTGGGAGCTTGCAAATACTCCGTGGATGGTGGTGGTCCAGCGGGTTCAGGTTGGGAGAGGAGAAGTGGGGGCAGTGAGAGAAGGATACAAAGTTGTAGCACTCCTTCTGAATCCAAGTCTGGGTTTCTTTGGACTTTTGTGCTGGCGCCAAATCCTGCTACCACACCGAGGGTCTGCCAGTGGCCACCTGATTGCACCAGGGGATCACCACACTCTTCAGCACATCCAAGTACACTTTGGCAACTTTGAAGATGTGAGGTGGCATGATGTGACCCTCACTTGAAACCACACCAAAGACCATAATCATGGCCTGAAACTTCATTGAGCTGTGGCCTCAAGTTTTGAACCATCTGGATTTGCATTTTGAGGGTGCTGGCAATGGTCCTGTTGTCATAATGGGGATCAGTATAAAGCATGAGTTGTACAGCAGCACATCTTCGATCTCGCTTGTTGAATATTGTGTCACTTTCAGACATGAGAGAAGGCTCGTATTGCTCTTGGGATTTGTACACAACTGGCCAACTTGTAGGTGGTCTGCAGCAAAAAGTAAAACTGGTTTTCATTAAATGGAAATGGAACCATGTCCTCTTTTCTGTATTATATTTTCAAAACATTGATTAGATGAACATCTCGATTTTTCAATCGAAAAAAAAATGAAGGGGTAGAAAATTATGAAGAAAATATGACCAGACATTTCTGGTTAGTCTGTAGAGTTTCTTACTAACTGGAACCACATTAAAATTTTAGGAGGGTAGAAAATGGATCTTGGGTTTACCTTCAGTAGCCTCATAACTCTTCCTTCCTTTATTGTCCTTTAGTTCTCACATTCCATGAGTGATGTTTCTGACAAAGATGAATTGCTGTTTTCTAGTTCAAAATCAATTCCATCTAACACTTATCATTGGCAAGTTTTTCACCTTGAAATAGTATTTTTTTTTTTTTTTTAACTCTTTTTTTTTTTTATTACATTTTCACCCGAAACAAGGCACATTGCCACTTTGGTGTAGGAGGCTACTATCAGGGGCAGTAACTACTGGGGCACTGTTGGGATTTGGGCAGCAAGATGTCGGTTCACGTTGCACTTGAACTTCTGCATGTCAGTACAGTTAGGGAAGCAGGAACCTGGAATGGAATTCCAGAGTCTAGCGGTTCTGGGGAAGAAACTACTGGAGTAGAAAGATCTTTTACATCTAGGGATCTCTACTGTGTGGGGGTGAGATTTAGCTGCCTGTCGGGTTTGTTGAGGGTGTCTATGTCATGGGGGCACAAGTGTCTGCAGTTCGTCAGAGCATTCACCATTAAAATACTTGTAGAACACGCAGAGGGATGCAACGTTTCGTCGATGGGACAGAGGCTGAAGCTTAGATGCCAGTTTAGGGCCTATCAGATTGGCGACTCTGTTTTGAACCTTGTCTAGGATCGAGAGACTAGTAGCAAATGCACCAGCCCAAATGTGACAACAATACTCCATACATGGGCGAATGGTGGCCTTATAGAGGTACAGGATACTTTCAGGTGTCAGTAGTTTTCTAGCACGGTAGAGAGAGTCTACCTTTTTCGCAGCGGCCCTGGCAATGTTTTCAATAATAATTGTTCCAACTCATGTTTCCTGTGAATGTTAGGCCAAGCAGTTTGAAAGATGTACTCTCAGACAGGGAGTTACTGGCCATTGCTATTGGTAACAGAGAAGGTTTCTTGTAATTATTGAATGAAACTAGTTTAGTCTTGGCAGCATTGAATGTGACCATCCATCTATGTCCCCATTGTACTACAGATTGGAGGTCATCCTCTAGTGTTTTTGCCATTTCTTTAGATATGTGTTCATTTGTTTTCCTGTCATGATTGTTATAGAGTATAGTGTCATCAGCATATATACACATCTCAGAGGCAGTTTTGTCGGGGAGGTCATTAATGAATATTAGGAACAATAGAGGTCCAAGGATAGACCCCTGAGGCACTCCCGCATTTATATCACACTGTTTAGATGTACGACCGTCGAGGACAACCTGGATTTTTCTTTCATCTAAGAAGGATATAATTATGTTAAGTATTCTACCAGTGATACCGTATGATTTAATTTTCCTGAGGAGACCCTTGTGCCATACCCTGTCAAAAGCCTTAGATATATCTAGAGCTACCGCTCTGCCCTCCCCCGCTTTGTCCAGTGAATGGTATATACGTTCAGAGATTACAGTGAGGATGTCAGCTGTGGAATGGGCTTGTCTAAATCCATATTGTTTGTCAGTCAGAAGTTTAGCATCTGTAAGGTGCCGGACTAGAGCATGGTTAATTATGGCCTCAAATATTTTGGCGAAAAGTGGGAGGAGGCTAATGGGGCAATAATTTGATGGGTCAGTTCTTTCGCCCAGAAAGCATGATTCATTAAGGCATTTGTTGTAGAGTTTGGAGAGAACTGGAGCTACTTCGGCTGAGCACTTTTTTAATAGCACAGCTGGGATGAGATCAGGTCCACATGCTTTTGAAGTGTCAAGGTTTTTTATGATAGCGTGTACCTGAGCAGGGGTGATTTTTAGATCGTCCAGCGTGGCGTCTGTCTGCAAAGGAAAGTCAGGCAGGGGGTGGTTGGAAGGGTCCAGTGTTGAGTTCGAAGCAAACCGGCTGGCAAGCATATTAGCCTTGTCGGTTGCTGAGCAAACAACCTCGTGATTGTTGGTTAGTGGGGGAATTGTTGATTGCCCATTATTTACTACACTGTTGTAGATTTTCCAGAAGTTTCCTAATTTTTGTGCTTCGATGCGTTTTTTAGTGGTTTCAGTAAATTCTCTCTTAGCTGTCGCTATTTATTTCTTAACGTTACTTCTAGCTTCTATATACTTCTGTTTGTTTGAACTTTACATCCACTGGTTTCATTCCTTTGTCTGGAGCGAATTAAAAAAAAGAAATTGGTTCGTGTATGTCTAGATAGGAGATAGCCATTTTGTTGAGTTGGTCATGTCTGTATTTATCTGACTTTTATTTAAAAAAAACAGACAAGGGTGTCACCAGAGTTCGATATAAAAATACCAACATCTTCTCTACAATAAAATCAACTTTTATTAACAGGAACATATGAATAGAGGAAAAAAAAGTGAACAAGTCAATTGGCATGTATTAAAGTAAAAATGTCCTGGCCTTTTAATTCACCTTCCATTACAGTGAGAGGTGAATTGCATTTGTTCCAGTTTGTGTCTCAACTCAAGTGGATTATATTTGGTACCAAACGATCTGGGTGAAAATTAAGGACCTCAGAGTGCACATGTGCAGAGATCTGGTAACCGTATGTGTATTACTGCGCCCGTTAGGATGTGCCTATTTTCACTGACCAAATTACAATTTATTCCTACCCAATAAATTGCATGTACATGCAAAAAAAAAATTGATCGCTGTTGAGTAACTGCTAGAGGTACTCCTCAAATCACTACGCAGACATGGCAAATGGCTATTTCTCATTTGATTGTTTGGAAAACGTTTGTACCTGTATAAGTAAGTTATTTGTCGGAACAGGAAATAATCAGTAGTGGTCTTCCCTGAGCAGGAAGTAACCAGGAGTGGTCTTCCCTGATGACTATATATAGCGGAGACATAGAAGCAGCCATTGGCTTCTTGTGTGTATTTTAGTAACAAGCTGAAAAGACATTTTCCCACTTTACATGGTTCTATGAACAGGCTCGACACTGTAAAGCATGAAAATTTATAAAATGACATTGGATATTAAACATATTCACCACCAAACACCTTGGAGTAAGATAGTGTGCATCTATTGAAGCAACTTATTGAGCTTCAGAAAGAAAAAAAAAATGGAATGACCATTAATAGGACTGGATACCACTGACAGAGAATGGGCATTGTTTTTGGACACATGGGCCCAATACAGAGATGGTATTTATTTGCTCCCCCACTGAGCAAATTAGGCACAAGGCCGTTTTTAATGTGAGGTAAAAACCAGCTCCCCTAAAAGTAGGCAAAAAGGGGGCACTCTGGTTACCAAAAATAATAATTGTCCCAGTATAGAGGGTTTCCCCTCCATTGACTGGTACAAATTATCTTAAGTGCAGCATCTGCCGGAACAGATGGTATTTATTTGCTCCCCCACCGAGCAAATTAGGCACAAGGCCGATTTTTAATGTGAGGAGTGAAGGGAGGGGGAAGGGGAAAAGGGGACCAGCTCCCGAGAGGTGGGAAATGGGAGCTGGTTAAAGGTCAGGCATGTGGGGTTGCCCCCACATCTGGTCTTTGCTAGTCATAGCTAGTCATAGCTTGCAGTATCTGCCGGAACAGATACTACACTTTGATCTTGTCCCGATACAGAGATGTATACTGATTGGAAGACCCATCTGCTATCTGGAATGAACTACGGGTGATGTACACTGGAAACAAATAGGCCACTTTTTGAACTTGTAGGGCCAAAGAGGCTCAACTCTGTCGCAGAGGAATACCTTCTATGTCAAATACGATTGGTAGCTGTGAGAGTATTACACAAAGAAGTCCACTGACAGAAATTCCACTCCATAAAGCAGAATGAAGATGAGTCATTAACTACATGGCCAAACTAAATTTTGTGAATTTTTAATTCAATATCCAAATGAACAAACTTGCCGGCTGGAAAGACACACTTTTCCACTTTAAAGTAGTCTTATCATCTACAATGATTACAACTGGAATTATTACAAACAGATTAACTGGCATGAGATGATAATCCACATACAGTTGTTTCATCACATAGTTCTCGCTAAAAATCTGGGGCCCACATATTTTCAAACAAATTGACAAGTGCATAAACCTGCTTTCCAACCAATGATAGCATGGTTAACTTCAAGTCCAATGTAAACAAATACTTGTCGAAGTGATCTCTTGGAAAAGCATGTCCTTAAGTAATATTCTCATTCAACCCGCTGCTTCCAATCCACTCTTGATGGCAATCATTTTAACTTTAATCCTCAAGTGACTCACAGGCCTTGATAAGTGGTGACCCATCGATAAAAAAAGATCCAATCTTCAGTTTGTAAAACTTTCCTGGTACATCTGTAATCTGCATTCATTTAATTTATTCAAAGGATGTTTAGCTGACAATTATCTTTAAGAGTGCAGTAAGCAACCATGTAATGTCTTGCTAGTTAGAAACTATTTCTCATAGTTGAATTTATTTCAATGTTAATTGTTTTCATCCTATTCAATCTGATTCTAGATTTCGCTTGATTTCCAGCTCAGTTAATCTTACTATTGCTTTGTGTTTTCGCTCTTTTCAGTATGTCCACCTGGTAAATTTGGCAGTAAATGTGAAAATACCTGTCATTGTACAAACATAAGCTTTTGCAGTAAGGCAAATGGGCGTTGCAGCAATAATAAATGTGCAGCTGGATACAAAGGATATGACTGCCAAACTGGTAAATATTTAAAAAATTATTGAAATTTACAGTGAAAAATTTGAATCGCTTGAAAACAAATGTGCAAAGAAAGTCTTGTTTATCAAGACCATCAGTGATCAAGATATGCAAAGCGGTTGGGTAACATTATATTGGTGTAGTATCTGTTCTGATGCTACACTTCACCTTTTTTGTACTGGAACAGTGGAGGAGAAATTCTTCATGACTAAGACAATTTTTTTTTGTACCTATCCAGAGTGCCTCTTTTTTGGAGTTGGATATTCCTCACATTAAAAACTGACCTTGTGTCTTACTCTGCCCTCGTGGGGAGGCAAGTAAATAGGAATATTATATCGTTAGATTAATCCTTTTTTTTTTTTTTCTTTGTTTTTTTACTTTTCACTGATAACCTAGAATGATTCTGAAGTAAATGCATGGTATTTGAGTTTTAAGGTATGAATATATAAGAATTAATTAAATAAAACTTTTCTTTATAGAGGAACAAATGCAATTTTTATATATTTACAACTTGAAGGAGAATGAAGATGTAATTATTTATAGAACAATACATCCATTTAAATGTTTTCCCAAATGTCAGCTTGTTGGAATCCATGGGACATAACTTTGTTTTCTAAAATACAGTTTATCTCAAGGAAGATAGCAAAGAGCAAAGAGTTACTTTCCTTTTAAATATAAAGCATTTCATTATTATTTCTGGATCAAATCTGTTTCATCTAACAAATGCATTGGAAGATTAAGTAAAAGGTTTCTTTTTAAGTTGTATTCAAAGAAGCGTGGAGTGTGAGAACATAGGAATAATGGTATGGCCAGCGTTTACTGCTGTAGGCGTTGTTAGGTGAGTTGAACTTCTTCATAGACCTCATGGACATCAGATCTTGGGTTGTCTGGCCTACATCAAGTCTTCCTCATTGGTCACAAGATTTTATTGAACCTACAACATTGCTAGCTTTTACCCCCAAGCAGCAAGGTTCAGTGATTTTTTTTTTTTTTTATGTAAAGGTTTAACCCAGAGCACATAAAGAAATGTTGCTGAAACAACCTTACCACTCTCCCTGTATTGATTTGCAGTTCTATGCTGGACATTTCTTTGCTTACAACAACAGACAGCTAGAGGATGACGGATCCTGATGTGTGTTCCTCCTGAATTTTCTCCTGAGCCTTCTTAAATTGGATTGCGGTTCTTATATCATTTGGTGCTACACCTGTTTATCATGAGTAGCCCTGCCAGAGACCAAAGTACCTTTACTTCTACTACACTGATTGTTGGTAAACTAATATATTATGATAGGTAAAATAATACAATTCTTTAAAAGGGCCTCTGCCAAGTATTTAACAGCTGGGAATATCATAAAACATGATCGTTAAAGAGGACAATCGTTCTGCACACTACACTATGATGACTTAAAAATTTATGTAATTTTTTAGTCAGATTTAAATCCAATTAAGAATATTTAAGTTGTTATTTCTAGTTCATTACTGGAGAAACATTTTCAAATCTAGAAAAGTCAAAAAGTTCTGTTTGAATAACATTTCATCAGCGTTCGAAGTTAACTGTTGAAAATGTATCCTCTTTCAGATATTTTTGATGCAAAAATAACAGCCTGCAAAAAAAAATAAATAAATAAAGGGATGAAATAAAAAGGAGGTAAAGAATAAAATAGAAAGGTCTTGTTTTAGAACGAAGAGATTTTATTTGCAAATTTTTCCCTTTGCAGGTATTGGAATACAAAAACAAAGAATGCCAAAGTAACCAAATATAATAAAATGCTGGTTCTTATATTGAAAATGTATCAACGAACGAATACTATATTAAAAATTCAAATAAGAATACTTCCTAATAACTAAAATACAATAATTTTAAGGAACGTACTCACAAAATGATGGCAGTCAGCACATGTGCTTTTAGTTTTCTCAATTTAAAGTCCTTTGAAAATCATTCTCCTTCAGAGCCACGTAAATAAAGTTTTCAGATGTTTGCCTCGTTGCGACCGGGTATTCTTTGCCTGGTTATACTTCTTTGAAAGAGAGGCTCAGGAAATTCCACATCTGCATCGGGCAATGAATTCACGTCCACTTTCCACGCCGTTGGAATCCAAAAGAGGCAGATTTTCACGCTAGGACTAGTGATGTCATCATCATCAAGGACCTAGCATTGCCCTTTTATTCAAATGAAAGGGAGTTTCGTACAAACCTAAAAGATACAAAATGCAGAAAATCAAATATAAGAACCAGAATAAAAAATATAATAAATGTATACCGGGGGAAGCACAATTATTGGTACAAAAAAATTCCAACATAACAACTTGCCGAAATTGATTTTCTTGTTTGAAAAATTGCAAAGTAAATTTTGTGTTGAGGTAAACGTCATATTTTATCATTTGATGTGTTTATAGGTCATTTATAATCCATATAATTCACGATTTTGTCTTTTAAATAGGATAAAAACAAACAGATTAGTATTTGGATTCATCAGACTACTGTTCTCACCTTGAATGTCATTTTCACAACGTCTTGGTCGATGTAACCTCCAACCTTCTTCAGGTGTATCTTATCAAACCTGGGAATGTTTCTGTTGAACTCGAGAATTTAGACAGAATTTCAAAAAGAACCCTTTATTTACTTCACGATGGTAGTATGTTCTTGTTTCGTCAGCCATGACTGTGAAGTAAATAAAAGGGTTCTATTTGTAATTCCGCCCAAATTCCTGAGTTTGACAAAAACATTACTGAATTTGACAAGCTACACCTGAAGGTCACAGATTGCATCGACCTAAACATTGTGCAAATGACATTAAAAAATGAGAATAGTAGTCCAATTAATCCAAATAATATGAATAATAAATCCTCATCTCAAAAATTTAGAAATGTAGACAGATTAATTTCATTTAAATACCAAAATAGAATGAAACAAAATTATTTACAAGTTAATGCATGCCTGCTTAAAAATCATGTATTAAAAATCTTTTATTGATAAGCAAATAATTCTTAATATAATAAAATGTGGCTGAGAATATCAAAATCTAACATAAAATAAGATTATTATTTTTTTGTTATGAAAATGAATACATTTTGATAGACTCTTCAGATTTTTCTATGAATCTAGTATGTATTTAAACCTTACAAAAA
Organism: Euprymna scolopes; assembly: GCF_053919585.1. NCBI lineage: Eukaryota > Metazoa > Mollusca > Cephalopoda > Sepiida > Sepiolidae > Euprymna > Euprymna scolopes. The sequence continues at coordinate 91,909,786 of NC_136508.1, read as the reverse complement.
TTGAGACTATAACCTCATTAGACAACCCGTAATCGGTTGGGTTAGTATTTCTTATCGTAAATAGTTGGAAAGCTGCTAAAAACAGCCTATCCTGCCTTGACAGAGTACAAAATAGACTTTGTGGCTTAGTGGGGGATGCCCTTTTCTCTACCCTGCAACCTCTCTCCCACAGAAGAGACGTTGCGAGCCTATCCTTGTTTTATGGTTATTTCCATGGCAGGTGCTCGTCTGAACTCCAATCTCTGGTCCCCCCTCGCCAATCTTTCATGAAAAACACCCATCTAGCTGAATCCACTGTGAAAAATTTCCCCCACTCTATATCTGTGCCTAAATCAAAACGCGGATTCCATGAACAAAGCTTCTTTCTTAGAACTGCACGCCTGTGGAACTCTGTTCCGTCTGCCTGCTTCCCACCAGACTACAACTTGGATGTCTTCAAGTCCAATGTTAACAAATTCCTAATGAACCGCCCCCTTAAGTAAACACTTCATCAAATCTCCACACTAACGTAATGTGCTTGCAATAACCCTTATCCCTGAGTGGCTTCCGGGCCTTGATCACTGTAAAAAAAACAAAAAAAAAAAACTTCAAGTTATGGTCGCTGTTTTCAAGCATACAAGTTAATATTACATGTTAATATTAAATAGATCAGCATTTCTGAACAAAATACACAAATATTTTACTTTTTTAGGATGTAAAAATGGATCCTGACTCTAATCTTCAATTTTCTCGTTTTCTCTGTCATTCTCTACTTGTCTCTCTCTCTCTCTCTCTCTTCTGCTCACGTCACTCTCTCTTGCTATTTTCACCTCGCCATCTCTTTTTCTTTTCCTTTTTTGTTCTTTTTTTTCTGTCCGTTTTCTTTTCTTCTTTCCACTTGTTTCTTCTCTCCTTTAAAATGTATTTTAATGATTAGTTTTATATAGGAATTGAAGTTGGATGTGACCCAGGCTTGGCTTCAGGAGGAGTGCTATGACTTTGAACTCTCCTCTTACTGGCTCACCTTCTCCCTCGACCTGAATCCGCTGGATTACTTCGTTTAATCATACATGGGGAGCATCACCAACATGACCTCTTACAACACCAAAGCCAGCTTGATTGTTGCCATCCGCCAAGTTACCTGAATTGATTTTTTTCAATAAATGTTTAAATAGAACTGTAGTGTTGTTTTCTTTAGGGTAACAATTTTATCGTTTCACCTTGAAATGAAAAATAAATTATTTCATCATCTCCTCCCCAAACTTTGGACGGTGGAATAATAACTCGAACAATAAAATAATTTTCTTGGAAATTACTGAAGCAGTTTACAAAAAAAATATACTTAAGGATAAAATGAAATAATGAATTAGTGGTCATAATTATTTTATCTCCCACAATCCCAGTTTTGCTTGAAACGAGGAGAAGAGTTTCCCCAAAAACCAGTTAAGGAAAAAATAAAAAATTAGTCTCTTTCTGCTATCTATATTTTCCCCCTCTTTCCTTCCTCTCTCATTTTCTTTCTTAGTTAGATAGTCTTATTACTTTTGGTGAATTTTTTTTTCTTTTTACTTATAATAATCTATTTCAATTTTGAGCCTTATAGTAAGCTTTATTACATTTAACTGTTAATAAAGAAAGAAAGAGAGAATGACAGAAGTGAAAGTGATAAAGTGTATGAAATAAGAGATTATGAGAGTGATAAACACTCATTTAATCAGAGATGAGTTAATTGCAAATTACAATTAATTAGAACAATTAAAATGCAATTATTTTCAAACATAACTCAATCCTTAAACTAAATATTTTAGTATGTATTTTGTATGATTAAAATATATAGGAAAAAGGCTTTAGAGGAAGCAATCTTTGATTAACTTTAGTATAATAATAGATTTACTTTTTGTTATTTTGTCTCTTTCCAGAATGTCCTAGTGGTTACTTTGGCGATAGCTGTAACGGGATCTGTCGTTGTCTATTCCAGTATAATTGTAATAATACAAATGGACATTGCAGAACTGGACGCTGTCAAAAAGGATACCAGGGAGATGACTGCCAAACTGGTAGAGAAGTATTCTCTTTATATTTTATTGGAAGTAAAGTAATGATAAATAATCTAAATGAATAAATATGAATGTTAGGCCCATTTCTTACATTTGCTGATCGATCCACTTCCTCCAAAAAATCTCTCCTTGCCAGACACCTTCTGTTGGTTTGGACACACCCTTTAACAACACTCAGGAGACTTCATCCATGAAGTAATGATCCAGAAATGCCCTCAGGCTGGAAGAAATATTGCGGTGGTTAACTCAAAACCTGGTTCAGGACAGTAAAGCAGAATGCCAAACTGATTCTGGGCTGTCACTTTTTGGGGGCCGTCGTTGGAACCTCGAATGGTTACGGGTCCAGAAGTGGGAGCATGCCTTTTCCACAAGCACAGTAAATATTTAGCTGATGCCAGCAATCAGGTTAGCTTTGGTATTGTGGGAGGTCATGTTGGTGATGTTCAAGCACATAACCTCCCACAATACCAAAGCCAACCTGATTGCCACCATCAGCCAAATATTTGCCGGCGCTTCTGGATCCATATCAAAGCAGTGATTGAGGCTGAAGGCGGCTACATTGAATATATGTCAACCTTACTACATAATCAAGTTACCTGAATTGATTTTTTTTCAATAAAAGTTTTAAAATAAAACTAGTATTTTCTGTCCAGTGACGCTTTTATCACTCCACCCCATGGGTAAGGTTATCACATAGATTGTTTTATTTTATTATATTTTTTTTCCATAAATTAGTTCGCTTTCTTTTAGAAGTGAAAAATTACATTAATGTAAAGATTGTTGTATTTAAGAAATAACTAAAATTCCATTGTTCGATTATTAACGTTTCGATTTGTGCAACATAGGTAATTCTTGTTCAATGTAGTTTCACCTATGCCAGTAAATATTTTTATACTTAAAAAATTCTTTTACAGAAGACTAGCAAGCCGCCTGGCATTCCCCAGTCATAAAATATGCATAAAGATTATATTTTAATTAATGTAGAATTCTTATTGATTATAAACAGAAATTCTGTAGGTATTAAACATAACATTAAATTGCTTAAAAAATATATGAAGGAAAAAAATCGGAAAAAACTGAGACTTATGTACTATAAGTATTATGTTTTTTCTAAACCGTTTATTTCTTGTAGGAAAAAAAAATACTCCAGCTGAGATCGGAACCAAAACCTAGAGAGTGAGTCAATGTTTTCCCCATGTCTGAATACTCTATGTACCAAGTTTCAAGTCGAGTGTTCTCTCTCTCACACACACACACACACATTATCACTTATATAGATATATAGATATTTTATATATGAAAATTGTTATAAACAGTTATTCTTCTTTAATCATTTTATAAAAAAGACTATTAAACACCAAATTAATTGGGCGTGCCAGGAAGTGAAAGTTGGATAGTTTGACATTAACAGACAGCCACTTCCATTATTTTGTCATTTTCTTTTCAACTCGTATTAAGATCATTCTTATATTCCACTACAGAATCTGATAAATGAACAGTTTTTTTATTATTTTTTGTTAATAAATTTTATATTTATTTACTTTTGTCTATTTCCAGAATGTCCAGGAGGTAGGTTTGGCTATAACTGTAAAGGAACCTGTCATTGCCAATACAGCTATAAATGTCGTAAAACTGATGGAACATGTAATGATGGAAAATGTGAACTTGGGTACTTAGGATATGATTGTCAAAAAGGTAGGAATATTTACTTAATAGTACTGTAACCCTTACCTGCCACGTTTATTTTTTACATATATTGTTTAATCACAGCAGTGGATTACAAATCAAATGTAATCTCCAACTGTGGGATCAGAAATCTAACATTCTGTTGAATATTACAATATTTACAAAAAAAAAACATAACTGCCCATCCTTTGACGTTAGGGGAATTCTAGTCAGCAATACACAAATAATACATCACAAAACCAACACGAAGAAGTTAAAAATACTTTAAGCTATATACATTAAAACATAAAAACCTGCCGTTAACAAACCAATCTAGCCAAAACACACTCAAATGCTTGTCGTAATCTCCTCTCCCTACGTAATCCAGGACTGACTAGAGTTTGGTATGCCACACTTCTACACTGGGCGCTTAGAGCCCTGAATGCATTCACTGCTGCTACTATTAAAAAAAAAACACTACCAGCCCTATTTGCAAATAATAACGCATCCTTTCTGATGATGTCTTCTTGGAAAGACGAAAAGTACCACCGAGGTCAACTTAAAACTACATATGGAACTTGAATTAATTCTTTTGATCTACAGAAAAATTGAAAAAAAGCTCTGTTGTTTTTAACATTTGTTTAAATATATGTGTATGCATATGTATGCGTGTGTATGTATATATGTTATACGGCGCAGGACACTCGCTGTTCATCAGAACCCTGTCTGCATGGCAATGGTCACATCATGCATGTGGGGTTGATTTGTTTGGGAAAAGCACAGTATGACGCTAAGACATCTGTGTGCTTTTAACACACGTCTACACCAGACCTTAACCACCGAATAACTTAATATTAACTGGAGGACTCTAGCACCTGATGCAATCAAGTAGTAAAAGTATCGAAATAAAAATAATTCAAAATCAAATGCGCTGGATTGGACACTTGGTTAGGATGGAGGACAAAACAACTGTTTTATGGCGAGATAGATGGAGGTAAAAATCTACAGCACAAACTAAGAAAAAGGTATAAGGATTCTCTGAAAAACAACTTGAAAATACTTGAGATCGATGTACATAACCGAGGAAACTCGCGCAGAAGATCAATCACTGTGGAGGAAAACCATCAGAGAAAGTTGTAAGATTTTGAATAGTGCTGTGTAGAGCTTGCTGTCTTAAAACGCATTTTAAGAAAGCAGGATGTCATTAAGAAAGCAGGATGATAACATAATGTCAGAAATTGCAACAGGAACTAAAGTGCACTGTACGTGGCAGATACTTTCTGTCAAAAGCTGGTTTTTTAATCATATGAAATCACATAATCAAAGACATGGACAACAATCTTATGAGGAAGCTCCTACAGCACACCTGGCAATGCGAAGTTGTCATATGTGTGGTCTAATCTGCAATTCTAAAAGTGACTTGACACTGTATTCCAGGATTCACTATATTAGCAAGCGATAACCTTTACAAGAAGGACAGTTTTTATGCCACATTTGTGAATTTTTATGTAGGTCTAAAGTAGGATTAAAGAGTCATCTACGTGCACACAGCCGGAAAACCACGTAAAACTAAGATGGCAAACTTCTGTCAAGAAGTAGCAATCATCATGTATATATGTGTGTGTGTGTGTGTATATATATATATATATATATATATATATATATATATATAAATAAAAATTACAATAAGTTTACCAAGGTAATCAAAATGGTAAACTTAAAATATATTATAAATATTAAAGAGTTAATATTTACAAGTAAAATAAACTCAGCCAGATGTAAAAGCTCAATAAAACCGAAAAGGAAATAGAGCTTATAATATGAACAAATGATTAATAAAACATGTTAAAAGACATCTTGAAAAAGAGTTAAAAACATATTTAATTTTAAAAAAAGAAAGCACAAGATAAGTGGATAGTCCTTAATCCGCGGAGTTTCGAAGAAATACTCTTCTTCTCATCAGAGGGCAGGAATTAGCAAAATGCAGGATCGGATTTTGCATATAAAAGTATTTAATGAAACTACAAGTAAGTCAAAGATCTTACTTGGTTAGAAAAAGGGTGAGGTAAGGGGAACAGGATGCAAAAGAAAAATGATAAAAAGATTTCACATGAATGGATAGTCCGGTGAAGGGTAAAAATCCAAGAATGGTAAAATCCAAAACGGTAAAATTTAAAATTTCAATCCAATGGGTAAATTCCAAATGGTCCAAATTTATTAATCATTTGTTCATATATATATATATATATATATATATATATATATATATATATATACCACTATCAGCCGGTCACTGAGGTGTATGACTGACAAACGTGTTATATTAAATGTCTTAAAGTGGTCTCGGGAAGATATGAAGATGGCCGTCGTTAGGGTTTATTAGAAGAAAAGCGTACCTTAGATGTTGGATATGCTGTATGGCTCCTACTTCTCCCAGGAAACGTCTTGACTTATTCACCCTTGGTGGCATTCTTTTTATTTTTTTTATTACATTTTCATCCCAAACAAGGCACATTGCCACTTTGGTGTAGGGGGCTACTATCAGAAAGATGACACGCAACACAATTGTAATATATATGGAACATAACTATTTATTTTACATTAGAGATACGGTATATATTACAAAAAACTTTTACAATTTAAAACTGGACAATAGGCTTTTCAAAGCTAACTAACCTAACTAACTAGTGTGAAGGGTGGGGGTGTCCCCCCCCCCCCGCCTCATTTACTGAGAGACAGAATATGCGTCTTCACTGCATGGTGGTCATGCAGAAAAGAGACAGAAAGATAGCAAGGGAATTATGGGAAGGGATTTCTTTGTATCTCTACGCTCATGGCTAAATTATCACTCGACTATGCTGTACAGCGTGTTAAAAACAGTGGCACAAAGAAATAGTGCCACACAGATGTGTACATATATATATAGATGTGTACGTATATATATATATATATATATGCATATAGATGTGTGTGTATATAGATATATATGTATATAGATGTGTGTGTATATAGATATATATGTATATAGATGTGTGTGCATATAGATGTATATGTATATAGATGTGTGTGCATATAGATATATATGTATCTAGATGTGTATATATATATAGATGTGTGTATATAGATGTGTATGTGTGTGTGTATATATATATATATAGATGTGTGTGTGTATATATAGATGTGTGTATATATATATATAGATGTGTATGTGTGTATATATATGTGTATTTATATATAGATGTATATGTGTGTGTATATATATATATATGTGTATTTATATATAGATGTGTATGTGTGTATATATATGTGTATTTATATATAGATGTATATGTGTGTGTATATATATATATATGTGTATTTATATATAGATGTGTATGTGTATATATATATATATATATATATAGATGTGTGTATATATATATGTATATAGATAGATGTGTATGTGTGTGTATATATATATAGATGTGTATGTGGGTGTGTGTATATATATATATGTATATAGGTGTGTGTGTGTATATATATATATAGATGTGTATGTGTGTGTGTATATAGATGTGTATGTGTGTGTGTATATATGTGTATATAGATGTGTATGTGTGTGTGTATATATATATATATATAGATGTGTATGTGTGTGTGTATATATATATATATAGATGTGTATGTGTGTGTGTATATATATATATATATAGATGTGTATGTGTGTGTGTATATATATATATATATATATAGATGTGTATATGTGTGTGTATATATATAGAGGTGTGTGTGTGTATATATATATGTGTGTGTATATATTTATATACAGATATGTGTGTGTATATATCTATATATATAAAAATGTAAATTTGGTTCGTTACAAGCGAATAAAATCATATTTCTACGTTACCAATTTATTTGAAATTTTCAGACAACCCATCTTTAGAGTTGAGGTATGTTTTTATGTTATTATTTATTAAAATAAATTTACCTCGCGAATTATTAAAATATTAAATAAAATAAATATATTTTTTTAACCGTTACTGCGAATCTGTTCTGTTGATAAAACTGAACTTCCGGTGCGATTCATTTCACAGCCACGAATTGACGAAAGATTTCATTTTCTGTTAACTCGATAAGTAAAAAAAAAAAAAAAAGAAAGAAGCATAATTCGGGTTTGTATTACTGTACACATAGATTCGAAAAAGTTGTCAAAAAACAAATATATAACAAATAAATATTATCAAAGGCAAGATAAGTTACTTTTCTACTAAATCTTGAATTTTCCAATACATCGGTAAACACTGTATGTTTTTTGAGCTGAATAAATATGTTACATTGAATAAAAACACAAAAAATATATCCAGTTTGATAGAAAAGTAACTTCTCTTCCCTTTGATAACATTTATTTGTTATATATTTGTTTTTTTGATAACTTTTTCGAATCTATGTGTACAGTAATACAAACCCCATAATTCATTTGTTTATCTTCTAAATTTTTTAATTTACACATCTTTTCTTATTATATAAGGCCAAAAAAAAGTTTGTCGCTTGCTATGCTAAAACAAAGTTTTTTTGTTTTTTATTTTTCTAATTTCAAAATATGTTGCACCATTATTGTGATGTTTAATTTGCAGTATATTTCAATTTAACTTTTATTATAAAAAGTTTGAGTTTATGATTTGTTTCTTGAAAAAAAAAAAATACCCTCTCTGAAAAAAACAGGCAAAACTAGCTGATAAAATATGTAAGCCTTCTGGGGAGCTAACCGCTTCAATATAATTCCAGAAACATATAGTGAGAAAACATGGAACATTTTATATATTGAATATACTATACTTATAATTTTTTTATTGTAGGATTCTCCTGATCTCGCGGGTTTTTTAAATCTCAGTTGACAACATTGCATCACTAAAAAAACACTACAGGCTTAATGTAAACAGAATGTGTTTACAATATCGGTAAATTTTCAATGGGTTTAATTACATGATTATTGATAATGTAACCATGTGATTGAAATTTAATTTAAATTAATCACTCGTGGTCGCTTGGTAGGTACACAAAATGAATGCCGTCGCTCAATGTGTATACACATTTTGACTCCTCCCTTTACTTAAAAATTCACCAAAAATCAGGAAATTAACGAATTTTAATGAAAATCACAGTATTTTTCAAATAATGATCGCAGAATATAATGAACTAATTATTTTTACTTAACTCTTAGTGAAAATGTTTTATTTTGTTTGAACTAAAAATACCTTTACTAAAGTTATGGTTTTCAGTAGTAAATAAAAAACGCAAGAATTTATTTTTGCTTTTTTTAAAGCATCGTAATTTGTAACAATAAAAAATAATTTTTACAGTAACATTACGAAAAAAGCCCCTAAAGTCCGTATTAATGAATTCGATATAACTCGAAGAAAAATGAATTCTCGCATACTATTTAGGAAATTAAAGATTCAATTAGATTCCTATTTCAGTCACCTAAATTATTTAGGGTGAAATGAGTTTAGGAATTTATAGCCAAACCTAAATATTTTTTTTTGGTAAATATCCAGATACGCTACTACAGAACACCGACCACTCTAATTTGTTTAGGGGGGGATGTGATTGTGGGGGGGCGCACACCCCAACATCACATCCCCCCCTGCTTGCGCCCCCAATGTACAAAGTAAAATCTTTGGAAAATGTTAAATGGTGTTCTAATTGGTAAATGTCTGTGCGTTACTTACGGAAAATTTGAAAATTCTATGTTCCAGGTAAAAAAAAAAAAAAAACAGATAAATTACCCCCCTACTCCAACTTGGTGTGCTTCCTTTTCTTATTTTATTTCTTTTTCAGCTAATTTTAAATTTTCCACCCAAAAAGCACTATAATGTATTTTTGAAAATTAGAAAATTCTATGTCCTGGAAAAAAAAAATCCCCTCCCCCCAACGTAGTTTGCTTGGTGGAGCCGTCGTTTATGCTACAGCGTGCATGCGCGTAGCATAAACGGAAGCTGTAAAATGGTGGAAAGAAGTTCGTGGGTTCAGGGGTAAATACCATGCAAACGGTAAATTTGCCCCAAGTTTCACTATCAGATTCGTTGTCAGCGACTTCAATTACCTATAAAAAAACCAAATTAGAGTGGTCGGTGTTCTGTAGTAGCATATCTGGATATTTACCTTTTTTTTTTCTTGCTTAAAAAAAGTATCATTAATGTGCAGTAAGTTAGGTAAAATTTGCATAGAATGCTCTGCTTTACGGTTATAAAAATGGAACGGAAATTTGAATTTCGTTCCCTTTTAAATTCTGTAGATTTTTACATTACGTCCAACTCATCGTTCACATTCGACACGTCAACTTTATAGCTTTTCGGGTATTCTGGCAAGGTTAGGGGTGTCTATTCCGAAAGCCGTTCTTAACATGGGTAGATTGGTAGGTGTGTAAGAAATTTCGTGAAAAATAGTGAATAATTCCACCCCGTCTTTCCAAGCTTATAACTTCTCGAAAAATGTAACTTAAGCCCTAATTTTTTTTCCAATTAAAGGAGCAAGGACCAAGGTTTCATTAAAAAAAAGCAAAAACAAAAAAAAACATGTTTTTAAAAAAAAAAGGTTTTAACTTCGGACTTTACAGGTAAATTTCTAAAAAACACTATTTTTTTTGTTTTAAATTTGAATATATTATTTATTGACCTTTTCTCTTCAATTTGTGATATATAACCCTTTGGTGAATAAATTATTTACTTTTTAATAGACATTTCAAAATGGGAGGCATGAATTATTCTACCTCCTGTCTTTCCAAGCTTATAACTACTCGAAAAATGTAACTCAAGCCCTAATTTTTTTTTCCTATTAAAGGAGCAAGGACCAAAGTTTCATAAACAAAAAACAAAAGAAAAAACAAACAACGTGGTTTAAAAAAAAAGGTTTTAAACTTTGAACTTTACAGGTAAATTTCTAAAAAACACTACTTTTTTGTTTTAAATTTTAATATATTACTTATTGACCTTTTCTCTTCAATTTGTGATATATAAAACTTTGGTGTGTAAATTATTTACTTTTTACTAGACACTTGAAAATGGGGGGGGGGCCTGAATAAAAAAAAAACGTTTGTCAAAAATATTATATTTGGTTCATTGGAAAGAGCATAAAATTTCACATTGACCCTGAAAATATCGTAAAAATAGAATCAATAGAAAAATTTTGATAGATTTTTAAAGTTTAAAAATTGAAAAATATTGAGTTCGTAAAATTCATTACTGTTTTTTAAAAAATAAAAAAAATATTTCTATTACTTTTAAAACAACTTTAATAGTTTATTTTGGAAGTATAATCCATAAAGAAAATAAACAACCCACTTTTAAAAGAGAAATTACGAGATTTTTATATTTTATTCGCAGTTTCGTGATAGGGGTGTAAAAAATTCCTACAAAAATTCTGATGCATTTACTAGATTGGAGTGTTTATTCATTGTAAACGTACCCGACAACCTAATAAATGGCGACATTTTCAATGTGAATGGTAAGCTGGACTTATGTAAAAAATAACAAAAAGATATACCAAACTGACTTTTTCGTTTAAAAATGGAATTATTTACTTTTCGTTATTAACTTTATTTTTTTAAAATAAATATTTTGTGTTTTATATACATAAAGTACAATTGTTGAATGTTACTGTTTTGATTATATTCGTTTGAGGGGGGGGGCACAATTAAAAAATTAAGATTAAAACGAAGCAAAATTTAAGTTTCGGTTCCATTTTTTACAACAACCGTAAAACAGTGCATACTCAGCAAGTTTTATCGTAATTTATAAGCATATTGAAACACTAAATCAACATTTTATTTATTTTTTTGTATAATTAATGATGGAAGTATTTTTCTGTTTATTTTCTTAACATCTGTTAAAAAAAATAATAATTTGTACATTCTCTTGAAAAAAAGAATCAAACTTTTCTCTACTTTCACATGTGTTCCATTTTAACAAACTGAGCCACAGCAATGCATGGCCGGGTACAGCTAGTCTATATATATAAAAATGTAACTCTTAGTTCGTTCATAATTAATAGTCTAAATAACCACTGGACGGATGGCTTCTACATTCCAAATTATCAAAGTTTTATTTAGACAAAACAATAAATAATTGAATGCAAAATTATCAAAGTTTTATTTAGACAAAACAATAAATAATTAAATGCAAAATTATCAAAGTTTTATTTAGACAAAACAATAAATAATTAAATGCAAAATTATCAAAGTTGTATTTAGACAAAACAATAAATAATTAAATGCAAAATTATCAAAGGTTTATTTAGACAAAGCAATAAATTGAATGCAAAATTATCAAAGGCTTATTTAGACAAAGTAATAAATAATTGAATGCAAAATCATCAAAGTTTTATTTAGACAAAGTAATAAATAATTGAATGCAAAATTATCAAAGTTTTATTTAGACAAAACAATAAATAATTGAATGCAAAATTATGAAAGTTTTATTTTAGACAAAGCAATAAATAATTGAATGCAAAATTATCAAAGGTTTATTTAGACAAAGTAATAAATAATTGAATGCAAAATTATCAAAGTTTTATTTAGACAAAACAATAAATAATTAAATGCAAAATTATCAAAGTTTTATTTTAGACAAAGAAATAAATAATTGAATGCAAAATTATCAAAGTTTTATTTAGACAAAGCAATAAATAATTGAATGCAAAATTATCAAAGGTTTATTTAGACAAATGATAAATAATTGAATGCAAAATTATCAAAGGTTCATTTAGACAAAGTAATAAATAATTGAAGCAAAATTATCAAAGTTTTATTTTAGACAAAGCAATAAATAATTGAATGCAAAATTATCAAAGTTTTATTTAGACAAAACAATAAATGTAGTAGGCAAAAAAAAATAAATGCTACACTCCCCCCTGATCTCATGATCACAAACGGGGCAGGGGGGCAGTCGTCTCTGTCTGGTACTTCTCCGAAGAACCGGAGGCAGCACTTCCTCCCTGCCATCCTCCTCATCGCCATTATTGCCACCAGTCTGCTCCATAGGCGGTGTTTCACAATCAGGGCAGGGGGGCAGTATTCGTCCCTGTCGGGTACTCCTTCGTAAAGGCAAGACGGGTGGTCCTTCCTCCGCTTCTTCAGTATGTACATTATATGGCTCAAAATCCTCTCCGTCGTCCTGCATCATACTCTCTGTCTTTTCAGAAGACATCATACTGTCTGAGTCTCCCTCTTTCTCCGATGTAACAACATAATGGCGAGGGCGCAAATCCTTCACGTGACTAGGCACACCGTCCACCAAAATCGACTGAGGGCTGATCACCTTGGTCACCTCACCCTTGCCGAACCTCGTGGTACATCGATTTTGCGGTCTTTTGGCCCATACGCGATCTCCAACCTGGTAAAAGCTGTTCTTGGGACCTGGGGACGCAGTTGCGAGATTGGTCTCCTTTACTCGAACTTTGTATTGACAAATCCTGTTGGCAGGCGCAGTGGAGGGAGATGTGTCGTCTCTCGGTGTGATGTTATACCAGTAGACAGCCTCCTGTATGGGACAACACATTCTAGCCGCTATTCGTTTCACTGTACGGTGACATCGCTCCGCTATGCCATTCCCGGCTGGAGCGTATGCACAACGGAATCGCAAGTGAACTCCCCATTTACATGCAAATGCTTGGAACATATTGCTGCAGAAAGCTGTGTCATTGTCTAAAAGGAGTTCATGCGGCGCGCCACGCTCGAGGAACACTGCCTCCAACTGATGAATCACGCTTGCCGAGTCCTGCCTTGCCAATTTCCTCCAAATGGAGAAACGCGATGGACCACAGTCTGTTAAAGTTAAAAAATGGAAGGTGCCATAATGCGTGATATCCATTCCAATTCTCTGCCAATTCTCGTTAACTTCCAGCTTTCCCTTTTCCCACCTGACTGGCGCTGGGTCAATGGACTGACATTCCTCGCATTTCTGTATGACCGTTCTGACAGTTGCTTTTGTCGTGGTTGGACATCTTCTCCTGACAAAGTAGGTAGTGCGTCGCACCCCGGATGTCCACTATCTTTGTGAATAGCCATGATTTGACTCTCATCCAGCTCATCTGTGTGGACCGCGCCTATCACTGGGTCAAGACCGTTTTTCTTTTTCATTGCCTCAAACCACCGCTGTGGCACTCGTGTCAGTCGGTCAGCAATGTTTCGTGCTGATGGAACCAGCATCACATCCACTGTCAGCCCGTACTCTTTCACGAGCTCCTTAAGAGTGCTTAATCGCCTCCTAATAAGCATCTCGCTTGCTGCTTTGGTGCGTACTCGCGCCTTTCCAGTTAGCGTGTCCGAGACCCAATGGTATACGCAAACAGAATCTGTCTTTATGTGTAGCACCTTGCTCTGCCACTGGAGAGCCAAATTGATGCCTTTCAATACGGCATCCAGTTCAGCCAAGTTGATATGTTGAGTCATCTTCAGGTCGCAGCCAACATGCATCTTCCAACACAGTTTCACACATCTCCAAGGCTGCCCCAATTGCTAGGGAGCTAGCATCGACCCATACATTCAGCTCTTTGCCGTCCACACACCAATTTCCCTGTGCCGGATCGTTCTGCTGCGCAGATTTTAAGGTTTCGAACATCATACGATGTAGTACGGCGTCCCTTGCTTCATCATCCCAGCCCTTCGTTACCGAACTTACTCTCCTTCTGAGTATTCCGCAAGCCACACGAAGCCAACCGCACACCGGAAAGTGCCCGACAAGTCGACCACACAGGGAAAAGATTGTTTGTCGCGTAACATTACTGGAAGCCTCCGGAATTCCATTTCCTCGCTTCCACCACAGTTCATTGCGTTCCATCCTGACTGCCAATCCCAGCACCCGTGCACCGTCCTTCAACTGCTCCGGGTTCTTGCACTCCAACCCGAACTGCGCGACGTGTTCTCTCACACGGGTCGCGGGCACCACGTCTTCATTGACAAAAATGTCATCAATGTAAGTAGATGCTGCGCGGCTTATAACTTCTTCCTGAGATAGTACTTCGCTGACAATTGCTCTCATTATCAAGGGAGCCACATTCAAACCAAACCACAGACGGGTCCGACAGTATTTTTTCCCATCGATTTCCACAGTTTCGTATGGCCACAGTGTCTCATGGACCCGGACTTGTAGGTATGCTCTTCTGAGGTCCAGTAGAGACACGTTAGCACCTTTTTGTCTCCACTCACGCAGCTTAGCCGCACAAACATCTGCGTTGGCCGTAAATGCGTCTACGTAATGATTTAGCTCTCGGTAGTCCATCACCGGGCGCACTTTGGCTTTGTTCTGCTGTATCACAGCCATCAGGGGAATTAGACCTTTGGGGGGTCCCAATTTATCCTCTGGGTATGGCACGAGCCAACCATTATCTATCCAGGTGTGGAGCTCCTGCGTGTATTCTTCACGAATTTCTGCTGGCACTGGGTACTCTGACACTCGATTATGCAGCCTTTCAGGGGGGGGGGTCCACAGACCATTTCCGCGATGCGGTCCACGTTCGGTTTTGATGGTCAAAGGTAGCAGTGAAATCTGGTTCATCGATAGAAATGGCTGCGCATTTAATACTTTTCCTGGCGCCCAGCCGCACTGATCCTGTAGGCTTGACAACGACACCTCCTAGAGCTTTTATGGCGTCGATCCCTAGAAGCAAGTCAAATCCCAGTGGCTTGCCATGCACCACCAACACATCGACTCTGGCAGACACACCTTCATCAATGGATACAGAGACCGTTCCAACACCGCAGCACGCATGGGACATTCCACCAATTGTGTTGACATTTACGTTTGTTTTTCTCCAAGACCGGCACCGGTCTGCATGTAAATTGTCCTGGAGCATCCTGTATCAATAAGCGCCAAACATCGCGTCCTGTCAACATGGATGCTTATCACCGGGAGCGTCGTGTTCACATCTTGGTTGGGAAGGAGACTGGCGCTTATGCGTCCTCCCCTTGCTCATTTCCCGAGCAGTTCCGAGCCCAGTGTCCACTCTCACCGCAACGGTAACACCGTGTTCCACGTTTTCGACAGTCCCTTGCAAGGTGGCCCTTAACATTGCATTTGAAACAGGTCACGTTAACAGGATTATTCTGGGCCCTGTTGTTGGGTGAGCGTGTGGCCGCAACCACATCCTGATTTTGTTCGCCAGTCGTCGTGAAAATTCTCGCTCTCGACATTAGCTCCCCCATGGTCAGGGCTTTGATGTTCGGCACCTGTTGAAGAGCAATTGAGATGGTGTCAGGGAATCCAGTGACAAAAATTAATTTTGTGAGTCTCTCTAAGCTTTCTCCTGTGAATCCGGCCAATCCAACCAACTGCCTGATTTTGTTGGCGTACACATCCACACGTTCACCAGCCCATCTAACCATAGTTATTTTTCTATATGCTGCAAACGCATCATCAGTAAATGCCTCCTTTAATCGAGCCTCAATCTGGTCTATTTTCTTTTTATCGTCCTCCTCCATTTCCATGTAGAGGGCCAGCGCATCGCCTTCCAGGTATAAAGGTAGCAGACTCGCTACGTCATCCACCTGCTGAAGTTGTGCGACAAGTCTAACTTTTTCCAGCCACGCTACAACGTCTCCCTCGCCAGAGAACGACTTGATAATATCACTGCTTATCCACACCTTCGCCATATTCTGGCCGAAATAGCTTGAAACAAAAATGTAGTAGGCAAAAAAAATAAATGTTCTGTCAGCAACAGTACGACTTCAAAATAGTCAATATCGCCCACCTCCAGAAGAGAGGGAATTCCTGTCCGTGATAACCGTGGTAAAAGAAGACACACTCCAATCGCCAGAAACACCCACACACACAATTTGCAGGACACTGCTGACTCGTCTCTAGCCTCCTGCTTTTAAAGTGGCCGGGAATTATCCATTTGCATAATCACATGAGAAAGAAACGTGATTTTCCGAGAGTTGTATGGAGTAAATGCTAATAAAAACCCCCGGACGCCATCTTAGAATTCTCTTTTCCCCCCAACCGGTGACACAACAGACGTACCCGAGGAAAGCTCTTTTTCCCCTCATTTTAGTTATTGCTACTTCTGCTACAAATTAAATGCAAAATTATCAAAGTTTTATTTAGACAAAGTAATAAATAATTGAATGCAACATTATCAAAGTTTTATTTAGACAAAACACTAAATAATTGAATGCAAAATTATCAAAGGTTCATTTAGACAAAACAATAAATAATTGAATGCAAAATTATCAAAGGTTAATTTCGACAAAACAATAAATAATTGAATGCAAAATTATCAAAGTTTTATTTAGACAAAGCAATAAATAATTGAATGCAAAATTATCAAAGGTTTATTTAGACAAAGTAATAAATAATTGAATGCAAAATTATCAAAGGTTTATTTAGACAAAACAATAAATAATTGAATACAAAATTATCAAAGGTTTATTTACACAAAGTAATAAATAATTGCATGCAAAATTATCAAAGGTTTATTTAGACAAACTAATAAATAATTGAATGCAAAATTATCAAAGTTTTATTTAGACAACACAATAAATAATTGAATGCAAAATTATCAAAGTTTTATTTAGACAAAACAATAAATATTAATTGAATGCAAAATTATGAAAGTTTTATTTAGACAAAACAATAAATAATTGAATGCAAAATTATCAAAGTTTTTTTTAGACAAAACAATAAATAATTGAATGCAAAATTATCAAAGTTTTATACAGACAAAACAATAAATATTACTTGAACTAAAAATTGTAAAAGTTTTTAGACAAAGCGATAAATAATTGAATGCAAAATTATCAAAGTTTTATTCAGACAAAGTAATACATAATTGAATGCAAAATTATCAAAGGTTTATTTAGACAAAGCGATAAATAATTGCATGTAAAATTATCAAAGTTTTATTTAGACAAAGTAATAAATAATTGAATGCAAAATTATCAAAGGTTTATTTAGACACAAGAATAATATTAATTGAATGCAAACTTATCAAAGGTTTATTTAGACAAAGTAATAAATAATTGAATGCAAAATTATCAAAGGTTTATTTAGACAAAGTAATAAATAATTGAATCCAAAATTATCAAAGGTTTATTTAGACAAAGCAATAAATAATTGAATGCAAAATTATGAAAGTTTTATTTAGACAAAACTATAAATAATTGAATGCAAAATTATCAAAGTTTTATTTAGACAAAACAATAAATAATTAAATGCAAAATTATGAAAGTTTTATTTAGACAAAACAATAAATATTAATTGAATGCAAAATTATCAAAGATTTATTTAGACAAAGCAATAAATAATTGAATGCAACAATTATCAATGTTTTATTTTAGACAAAGCAATAAATAATTGAATGCAAAATTATCAAAGATTTATTTAGACAAAGCAATAAATATTAATTGAATGCAAAATTATGAAAGTTTTATTTAGACAAAGTAATAAATAATTGAATGCAAAATTATCAAAGTTTTATACAGACAAAACGATAAATATTACTTGAACTAAAAATTGTAAAAGTTTTTAGACAAAGCAATAAATAATTGAATTCAAAATTATCAAAGTTTTATTTAGACAAAGTAATAAATATTAATTGAATAAAAAATTGTAAAAGTTTTTAGACGAAGCAATAAATAATTGAATTCAAAATTATCAAAGTTTTATTAAGACAAAGTAATAAATAATTGAATGCAAAATTATCAAAGTTTTATTCAGACAAAGTAATAAATAATTGAATGCAAAATTATCAAAGGTTTTTTTAGACAAAGTAATAAATAATTGAATGCAAAATTATCAAAGGTTTATTTAGACAAAAAAATAATATTAATTGAATGCAAAATTATCAAAGTTTTATTTAGACAAAGCAATAAATAATTGAATGTAAAATTATCAAAGGTTTATTTAGACAAAACAATAAATAATTGAATGCAAAATTATCAAAGGTTTATTTAGACAAAACAATAAATAATTGAATGCAAAATTATCAAAGTTTTATTCAGACAAAGTAATAAATAATTGAATGCAAAATTATCAAAGTTTTATTTAGACAAAGTAATAAATAATTGAATGCAAAATTATCAAAGTTTTATTTAGACAAAGCAATAAATAATTGAATGCAAAATTATCAAAGGTTTATTAAGACAAAGCAATAAATAATCGAATGCAAAATTATCAAAGTTTTATTTAGACAAAACAATAAATAATTGAATGCAAAATTATCAAAGTTTTATTTAGACAAAACAATAAATAATTGAATGCAAAATTATCTATATTTTATTTAGACAAAACAATAAATAATTGAATGCAAAATTATCAAAGTTTTATTTAGACAAAACAATCAATAATTGAATGCAAAATATCTATATTTTATTTAGACAAAACAATAAATAATTGAATGCAAAATTATCAATGGTTTATTTAGACAAAGTAATAAATAATTGAATCCAAAATTATCAAAGGTTTATTTAGACAAAACAATAAATAATTGAATGAAAAATTATCAAAGATTTATTTAGACAAAACAATAAATAATTGAATGCAAAATTATCAAAGTTTTATTCAGACAAAGTAATAAATAATTGAATGCAAAATTATCTATATTTTATTTAGACAAAACAATAAATAATTAAATGCAAAATTATCAAAGTTTTATTTAGACAAAACAATAAATATTAATTGAATGCAAAATTATCAAAGATTTATTTAGACAAAGCAATAAATAATTGAATGCAAAACTATCAATGTTTTATTTTAGACAAAGCAATAAATAATTGAATTCAAAATTATCAAAGATTTATTTAGACAAAGCAATAAATATTAATTGAATGCAAAATTATGAAAGTTTTATTTAGACAAAGTAATAAATAATTGAATGCAAAATTATCAAAGTTTTATACAGACAAAACGATAAATATTAATTGAACTAAAAATTGTAAAAGTTTTTAGACAAAGCAATAAATAATTGAATTCAAAATTATCAAAGTTTTATTTAGACAAAGTAATAAATATTAATTGAATACAAAATTGTAAAAGTTTTTAGACGAAGCAATAAATAATTGAATGCAAAATTATCAAAGTTTTATTCAGACAAAGTAATAAATAATTGAATGCAAAATTATCAAAGGTTTATTTAGACAAAGCAATAAATAATTGAATGCAAAATTATCAAAGATTTATTAAGACAAAGTAATAAATAGAAGGCAAAATTATCAAAGGTTTATTTAGACAAAACAATAAATAATTGAATGCAAAATTATCAAAGGTTTATTTAGACAAAGTAATAAATAATTGAATGCAAAATTATCAAAGGTTTATTTAGACAAAAAAATAATATTAATTGAATGCAAAATTATCAAAGTTTTATTTAGACAAAGCAATAAATAATTGAATGCAAAATTATCAAAGGTTTATTTAGACAAAACAATAAATAATTGAATGCAAAATTATCAAAGGTTTATTTAGACAAAACAATAAATAATTGAATGCAAAATTATCAAAGTTTTATTCAGACAAAGTAATAAATAATTGAAAGCAAAATTATCAAAGTTTTATTTAGACAAAGTAATAAATAATTGAATGCAAAGTTATCAAAGTTTTATTTAGACAAAGCAATAAATAATTGAATCCAAAATTATCAAAGGTTTATTAAGACAAAGCAATAAATAATTGAATGCAAAATTATCAAAGTTTTATTTAGACAAAACAATTAATAATTAAATGCCAAATTATCAAAGTTTTATTTAGACAAAACAATAAATATTAATTGAATGCAAAATTATCAAAGATTTATTTAGACAAAGTAATAAATAATTGAATGCAAAATTATGAAAGTTTTATTTAGACAAAACAATAAATAATAATTGAATGCAAAATTATCTATATTTTATTTAGACAAAACAATAAATAATTGAATGCAAAATTATCAAAGTTTTATTTAGACAAAACAATAAATAATTGAATGCAAAATATCTATATTTTATTTAGACAAAACAATAAATAATTGAATGCAAAATTATCAATGGTTTATTTAGACAAAGTAATAAATAATTGAATCCAAAATTATCTATATTTTATTTAGACAAAACAATAAATAATTGAATGCAAAATTATCAAAGTTTTATTCAGACAAAGTAATAAATAATTGAATGCAAAATTATCAAAGGTTTATTTAGACAAAGCGATAAATAATTGCATGCAAAATTATCAAAGGTTTATTTAGACAAAGTAATAAATAATTCCATGCAAAATTATCAAAGGTTTATTTAGACACAAGAATAATATTAATTGAATGCAAAATTATCAAAGGTTTATTGAGACAAAGTAATAAATAATTGAATGCAAAATTATCAAAGTTTTATTTAGACAAATAATAAATAATTGAATGCAAAATGATCAGTTTTATTTAGACAAACCAATAAATAATTGAATGCAAAATTATCAATATTTAATTTAGACAAAACAATAAATAATTAAATGCAAAATTATTCACGTTTTATTTAGACAAAACAATAAATAATTGAATGCAAAATTATCAAAGATTTATTTAGACAAAGCAATAAATAATTGAATGCAACAATTATCAATGTTTTATTTTAGACAAAGCAATAAATAATCGAATGCAAAATTATCAAAGATTTATTTAGACAAAGCAATAAATATTAATTTAATGCAAAATTATGAAAGTTTTATTTAGACAAAGTAATAAATAATTGAATGCAAAATTATCAAAGTTTTATACAGACAAAACGATAAATATTACTTGAACTAAAAATTGTAAAAGTTTTTAGACAAAGCAATAAATAATTGAATTCAAAATTATCAAAGTTTTATTTAGACAAAGTAATAAATATTAATTGAATAAAAAATTGTAAAAGTTTTTAGACGAAGCAATAAATATTTGAATTCAAAATTATCAAAGTTTTATTAAGACAAAGTAATAAATAATTGAATGCAAAATTATCAAAGTTTTATTCAGACAAAGTAATAAATAATTGAATGCAAAATTATCAAAGGTTTTTTTAGACAAAGTAATAAATAACTGAATGCAAAATTATCAAAGGTTTATTTAGACAAAAAAATAATATTAATTAAATGCAAAATTATCAAAGTTTTATTTGGACAAAGCAATAAATAATTGAATGCAAAATTATCAAAGGTTTATTTAGACAAAACAATAAATAATTGAATGCAAAATTATCAAAGTTTTATTCAGACAAAGTAATAAATAATTGAATGCAAAATTATCAAAGTTTTATTTAGACAAAGTAATAAATAATTGAATGCAAAATTATGAAAGTTTTATTTAGACAAAGCAATAAATAATTGAATGCAAAATTATCAAAGGTTTATTAAGACAAAGCAATAAATAATTGAATGCAAAATTATCAAAGTTTTATTCAGACAAAGTAATAAATAATTGAATGCAAAATTATCAAAGTTTTATTCAGACAAAGTAATAAATAATTGAATGCAAAATTATCAAAGTTTTATTTAGACAAAGTAATAAATAACTGAATGCAAAATTATCAAAGGTTTATTTAGACAAAAAAATAATATTAATTGAATGCAAAATTATGAAAGTTTTATTTAGACAAAGCAATAAATAATTGAATGCAAAATTATCAAAGGTTTATTTAGACAAAACAATAAATAATTGAATGCAAAATTATCAAAGTTTTATTCAGACAAAGTAATAAATAATTGAATGCAAAATTATGAAAGTTTTTTTTAGACAAAGCAATAAATAATTGAATGCAAAATTATCAAAGGTTTATTAAGACAAAGCAATAAATAATTGAATGCAAAATTATCAAAGTTTTATTTAGACAAAACAATAAATAATTGAATGCAAAATTATCAAAGTTTTATTTAGACAAAACAATAAATAATTAAATGCCAAATTATCAAAGTTTTATTTAGACAAAACAATAAATATTAATTGAATGCAAAATTATCAAAGATTTATTTAGACAAAGTAATAAATAATTGAATGCAAAATTATGAAAGTTTTATTTAGACAAAACAATAAATAATTGAATGCAAAATTATCTATAATTTATTTATACAAAACAATAAATAATTGAATGCAAAATTATCAAAGTTTTATTTAGACAAAACAATCAATAATTGAATGCAAAATATCTATATTTTATTTAGACAAAACAATAAATAATTGAATGCAAAATTATCAAAGGTTTATTTAGACAAAGAAATAAATAATTGAATCCAAAATTATCAAAGGTTTATTTAGACAAAACAATAAATAATTGAATGCAAAATTATCAAAGATTTATTTTGACAAAACAACAAATAATTGAATGCAAAATTATCAAAGTATTATTCAGACAAAGTAATAAATAATTGAATGCAAAATTATCTATATTTTATTTAGACAAAACAATAAATAATTAAATGCAAAATTATCAAAGTTTTATTTAGACAAAACAATAAATATTAATTGAATGCAAAATTATGAAAGTTTTATTTAGACAAAGTAATAAATAATTGAATGCAAAATTATCAAAGTTTTATACAGACAAAACGATAAATATTAATTGAACTAAAAATTGTAAAAGTTTTTAGACAAAGCAATAAATAATTGAATTTAAAATTATCAAAGTTTTATTTAGACAAAGTAATAAATATTAATTGAATAAAAAATTGTAAAAGTTTTTAGACGAAGCAATAAATAATTGAATGCAAAATTATCAAAGTTTTATTCAGACAAAGTAATAAATAATTGAATGCAAAATTATCAAAGGTTTATTTAGACAAAGCAATAAATAATTGAATGCAAAATTATCAAAGATTTATTAAGACAAAGTAATAAATAGAAGGCAAAATTATCAAAGGTTTATTTAGACAAAACAATAAATAATTGAATGCAAAATTATCAAAGGTTTATTTAGACAAAGTAATAAATAATTGAATGCAAAATTATCAAAGGTTTATTTAGACAAAAAAATAATATTAATTGAATGCAAAATTATCAAAGTTTTATTTAGACAAAGCAATAAATAATTGAATGCAAAATTATCAAAGGTTTATTTAGACAAAACAATAAATAATTGAATGCAAAATTATCAAAGGTTTATTTAGACAAAACAATAAATAATTGAATGCAAAATTATCAAAGTTTTATTCAGACAAAGTAATAAATAATTGAAAGCAAAATTATCAAAGGTTTATTTAGACAAAGTAATAAATAATTGAATGCAAAGTTATCAAAGTTTTATTTAGACAAAGCAATAAATAATTGAATCCAAAATTATCAAAGGTTTATTAAGACAAAGCAATAAATAATTGAATGCAAAATTATCAAAGTTTTATTTAGACAAAACAATAAATAATTGAATGCAAAATTATCAAAGTTTTATTTAGACAAAACAATTAATAATTAAATGCCAAATTATCAAAGTTTTATTTAGACAAAACAATAAATATTAATTGAATGCAAAATTATCAAAGATTTATTTAGACAAAGTAATAAATAATTGAATGCAAAATTATGAAAGTTTTATTTAGACAAAACAATAAATAATAATTGAATGCAAAATTATCAAAGTTTTATTTAGACAAAAAATAAATAATTGAATGCAAAATATCTATATTTTATTTAGACAAAACAATAAATAATTGAATGCAAAATTATCAATGGTTTATTTAGACAAAGTAATAAATAATTGAATCCAAAATTATCTATATTTTATTTAGACAAAACAATAAATAATTGAATGCAAAATTATCAAAGTTTTATTCAGACAAAGTAATAAATAATTGAATGCAAAATTATCAAAGGTTTATTTAGACAAAGCGATAAATAATTGCATGCAAAATTATCAAAGGTTTATTTAGACAAAGTAATAAATAATTCCATGCAAAATTATCAAAGGTTTATTTAGACACAAAAATAATATTAATTGAATGCAAAATTATCAAAGGTTTATTTAGACAAAGTAATAAATAATTGAATGCAAAATTATCAAAGTTTTATTTAGACAAATAATAAATAATTGAATGCAAAATGATCAGTTTTATTTAGACAAACCAATAAATAATTGAATGCAAAATTATCAATATTTAATTTAGACAAAACAATAAATAATTAAATGCAAAATTATGAAAGTTTTATTTAGACAAAACAATAAATATTAATTGAATGCAAAATTATCAAAGATTTATTTAGACAAAGTAATAAATAATTGAATGCAAAATTATGAAAGTTTTATTTAGACAAAACAATAAATAATAATTGAATGCAAAATTATCTATATTTTATTTAGACAAAACAATAAATAATTGAATGCAAAATTATCAAAGTTTTATTTAGACAAAACAATAAATAATTGAATGCAAAATATCTATATTTTATTTAGACAAAACAATAAATAATTGAATGCAAAATTATCAATGGTTTATTTAGACAAAGTAATAAATAATTGAATCCAAAATTATCTATATTTTATTTAGACAAAACAATAAATAATTGAATGCAAAATTATCAAAGTTTTATTCAGACAAAGTAATAAATAATTGAATGCAAAATTATCAAAGGTTTATTTAGACAAAGCGATAAATAATTGCATGCAAAATTATCAAAGGTTTATTTAGACAAAGTAATAAATAATTCCATGCAAAATTATCAAAGGTTTATTTAGACACAAGAATAATATTAATTGAATGCAAAATTATCAAAGGTTTATTGAGACAAAGTAATAAATAATTGAATGCAAAATTATCAAAGTTTTATTTAGACAAATAATAAATAATTGAATGCAAAATGATCAGTTTTATTTAGACAAACCAATAAATAATTGAATGCAAAATTATCAATATTTAATTTAGACAAAACAATAAATAATTAAATGCAAAATTATTCACGTTTTATTTAGACAAAACAATAAATAATTGAATGCAAAATTATCAAAGATTTATTTAGACAAAGCAATAAATAATTGAATGCAACAATTATCAATGTTTTATTTTAGACAAAGCAATAAATAATCGAATGCAAAATTATCAAAGATTTATTTAGACAAAGCAATAAATATTAATTTAATGCAAAATTATGAAAGTTTTATTTAGACAAAGTAATAAATAATTGAATGCAAAATTATCAAAGTTTTATACAGACAAAACGATAAATATTACTTGAACTAAAAATTGTAAAAGTTTTTAGACAAAGCAATAAATAATTGAATTCAAAATTATCAAAGTTTTATTTAGACAAAGTAATAAATATTAATTGAATAAAAAATTGTAAAAGTTTTTAGACGAAGCAATAAATATTTGAATTCAAAATTATCAAAGTTTTATTAAGACAAAGTAATAAATAATTGAATGCAAAATTATCAAAGTTTTATTCAGACAAAGTAATAAATAATTGAATGCAAAATTATCAAAGGTTTTTTTAGACAAAGTAATAAATAACTGAATGCAAAATTATCAAAGGTTTATTTAGACAAAAAAATAATATTAATTAAATGCAAAATTATCAAAGTTTTATTTGGACAAAGCAATAAATAATTGAATGCAAAATTATCAAAGGTTTATTTAGACAAAACAATAAATAATTGAATGCAAAATTATCAAAGTTTTATTCAGACAAAGTAATAAATAATTGAATGCAAAATTATCAAAGTTTTATTTAGACAAAGTAATAAATAATTGAATGCAAAATTATGAAAGTTTTATTTAGACAAAGCAATAAATAATTGAATGCAAAATTATCAAAGGTTTATTAAGACAAAGCAATAAATAATTGAATGCAAAATTATCAAAGTTTTATTCAGACAAAGTAATAAATAATTGAATGCAAAATTATCAAAGTTTTATTCAGACAAAGTAATAAATAATTGAATGCAAAATTATCAAAGTTTTATTTAGACAAAGTAATAAATAACTGAATGCAAAATTATCAAAGGTTTATTTAGACAAAAAAATAATATTAATTGAATGCAAAATTATGAAAGTTTTATTTAGACAAAGCAATAAATAATTGAATGCAAAATTATCAAAGGTTTATTTAGACAAAACAATAAATAATTGAATGCAAAATTATCAAAGTTTTATTCAGACAAAGTAATAAATAATTGAATGCAAAATTATGAAAGTTTTTTTTAGACAAAGCAATAAATAATTGAATGCAAAATTATCAAAGGTTTATTAAGACAAAGCAATAAATAATTGAATGCAAAATTATCAAAGTTTTATTTAGACAAAACAATAAATAATTGAATGCAAAATTATCAAAGTTTTATTTAGACAAAACAATAAATAATTAAATGCCAAATTATCAAAGTTTTATTTAGACAAAACAATAAATATTAATTGAATGCAAAATTATCAAAGATTTATTTAGACAAAGTAATAAATAATTGAATGCAAAATTATGAAAGTTTTATTTAGACAAAACAATAAATAATTGAATGCAAAATTATCTATAATTTATTTATACAAAACAATAAATAATTGAATGCAAAATTATCAAAGTTTTATTTAGACAAAACAATCAATAATTGAATGCAAAATATCTATATTTTATTTAGACAAAACAATAAATAATTGAATGCAAAATTATCAAAGGTTTATTTAGACAAAGAAATAAATAATTGAATCCAAAATTATCAAAGGTTTATTTAGACAAAACAATAAATAATTGAATGCAAAATTATCAAAGATTTATTTTGACAAAACAACAAATAATTGAATGCAAAATTATCAAAGTATTATTCAGACAAAGTAATAAATAATTGAATGCAAAATTATCTATATTTTATTTAGACAAAACAATAAATAATTAAATGCAAAATTATCAAAGTTTTATTTAGACAAAACAATAAATATTAATTGAATGCAAAATTATGAAAGTTTTATTTAGACAAAGTAATAAATAATTGAATGCAAAATTATCAAAGTTTTATACAGACAAAACGATAAATATTAATTGAACTAAAAATTGTAAAAGTTTTTAGACAAAGCAATAAATAATTGAATTTAAAATTATCAAAGTTTTATTTAGACAAAGTAATAAATATTAATTGAATAAAAAATTGTAAAAGTTTTTAGACGAAGCAATAAATAATTGAATGCAAAATTATCAAAGTTTTATTCAGACAAAGTAATAAATAATTGAATGCAAAATTATCAAAGGTTTATTTAGACAAAGCAATAAATAATTGAATGCAAAATTATCAAAGATTTATTAAGACAAAGTAATAAATAGAAGGCAAAATTATCAAAGGTTTATTTAGACAAAACAATAAATAATTGAATGCAAAATTATCAAAGGTTTATTTAGACAAAGTAATAAATAATTGAATGCAAAATTATCAAAGGTTTATTTAGACAAAAAAATAATATTAATTGAATGCAAAATTATCAAAGTTTTATTTAGACAAAGCAATAAATAATTGAATGCAAAATTATCAAAGGTTTATTTAGACAAAACAATAAATAATTGAATGCAAAATTATCAAAGGTTTATTTAGACAAAACAATAAATAATTGAATGCAAAATTATCAAAGTTTTATTCAGACAAAGTAATAAATAATTGAAAGCAAAATTATCAAAGGTTTATTTAGACAAAGTAATAAATAATTGAATGCAAAGTTATCAAAGTTTTATTTAGACAAAGCAATAAATAATTGAATCCAAAATTATCAAAGGTTTATTAAGACAAAGCAATAAATAATTGAATGCAAAATTATCAAAGTTTTATTTAGACAAAACAATAAATAATTGAATGCAAAATTATCAAAGTTTTATTTAGACAAAACAATTAATAATTAAATGCCAAATTATCAAAGTTTTATTTAGACAAAACAATAAATATTAATTGAATGCAAAATTATCAAAGATTTATTTAGACAAAGTAATAAATAATTGAATGCAAAATTATGAAAGTTTTATTTAGACAAAACAATAAATAATAATTGAATGCAAAATTATCAAAGTTTTATTTAGACAAAAAATAAATAATTGAATGCAAAATATCTATATTTTATTTAGACAAAACAATAAATAATTGAATGCAAAATTATCAATGGTTTATTTAGACAAAGTAATAAATAATTGAATCCAAAATTATCTATATTTTATTTAGACAAAACAATAAATAATTGAATGCAAAATTATCAAAGTTTTATTCAGACAAAGTAATAAATAATTGAATGCAAAATTATCAAAGGTTTATTTAGACAAAGCGATAAATAATTGCATGCAAAATTATCAAAGGTTTATTTAGACAAAGTAATAAATAATTCCATGCAAAATTATCAAAGGTTTATTTAGACACAAAAATAATATTAATTGAATGCAAAATTATCAAAGGTTTATTTAGACAAAGTAATAAATAATTGAATGCAAAATTATCAAAGTTTTATTTAGACAAATAATAAATAATTGAATGCAAAATGATCAGTTTTATTTAGACAAACCAATAAATAATTGAATGCAAAATTATCAATATTTAATTTAGACAAAACAATAAATAATTAAATGCAAAATTATGAAAGTTTTATTTAGACAAAACAATAAATATTAATTGAATGCAAAATTATCAAAGATTTATTTAGACAAAGCAATAAATAATTGAATGCAACAATTATCAATGTTTTATTTTAGACAAAGCAATAAATAATTGAATGCAAAATTATCAAAGATTTATTTAGACAAAGCAATAAATAGTAATTTAATGCAAAATTATGAAAGTTTTATTTAGACAAAGTAATAAATAATTGAATGCAAAATTATCAAAGTTTTATACAGACAAAACGATAAATATTACTTGAACTAAAAATTGTAAAAGTTTTTAGACAAAGCAATAAATAATTGAATTCAAAATTATCAAAGTTTTATTTAGACAAAACAATAAATTATTAAATGCCAAATTATCAAAGTTTTATTTAGACAAAACAATAAATATTAATTGAATGCAAAATTATCAAAGATTTATTTAGACAAAGTAATAAATAATTGAATGCAAAATTATGAAAGTTTTATTTAGACAAAACAATAAATAATTGAATGCAAAATTATCTATATTTTATTTAGACAAAACAATAAATAATTGAATGCAAAATTATCAAAGTTTTATTTAGACAAAACAATCAATAATTGAATGCAAAATATCTATATTTTATTTAGACAAAACAATAAATAATTGAATGCAAAATTATCAATGGTTTATTTAGACAAAGAAATAAATAATTGAATCCAAAATTATCAAAGGTTTATTTAGACAAAACAATAAATAATTGAATGCAAAATTATCAAAGATTTATTTAGACAAAACAACAAATAATTGAATTCAAAATTATCAAAGTATTATTCAGACAAAGTAATAAATAATTGAATGCAAAATTATCTATATTTTATTTAGACAAAACAATAAATAATTAAATGCAAAATTATCAAAGTTTTATTTAGACAAAACAATAAATATTAATTGAATGCAAAATTATGAAAGTTTTATTTAGACAAAGTAATAAATAATTGAATGCAAAATTATCAAAGTTTTATACAGACAAAACGATAAATATTAATTGAACTAAAAATTGTAAAAGTTTTTAGACAAAGCAATAAATAATTGAATTTAAAATTATCAAAGTTTTATTTAGACAAAGTAATAAATATTAATTGAATAAAAAATTGTAAAAGTTTTTAGACGAAGCAATAAATAATTGAATGCAAAATTATCAAAGTTTTATTCAGACAAAGTAATAAATAATTGAATGCAAAATTATCAAAGGTTTATTTAGACAAAGCAATAAATAATTGAATGCAAAATTATCAAAGATTTATTAAGACAAAGTAATAAATAGAAGGCAAAATTATCAAAGGTTTATTTAGACAAAACAATAAATAATTGAATGCAAAATTATCAAAGGTTTTTTTAGACAAAGTAATAAATAATTGAATGCAAAATTATCAAAGGTTTATTTAGACAAAGCAATAAATAATTGAATGCAAAATTATCAAAGGTTTATTTAGACAAAACAATAAATAATTGAATGAAAAAACATCAAAGTTTTATTCAGACAAAGTAATAAATAATTGAAAGCAAAATTATTTAAGTTTTATTTAGACAAAGTAATAAATAATTGAATGCCAAATTATCAAAGTTTTATTTAGACAAAACAATAAATATTAATTGAATGCAAAATTATCAAAGATTTATTTAGACAAAGTAATAAATAATTGAATGCAAAATTATGAAAGTTTTATTTAGACCAAACAATAAATAATAATTGAATGCAAAATTATCTATATTTTATTTAGACAAAACAATAAATAATTGAATGCAAAATTATCAAAGTTTTATTTAGACAAAACAATAAATAATTGAATGCAAAATATCTATATTTTATTTAGACAAAACAATAAATAATTGAATGCAAAATTATCAATGGTTTATTTAGACAAAGTAATAAATAATTGAATCCAAAATTATCTATATTTTATTTAGACAAAACAATAAATAATTGAATGCAAAATTATCAAAGGTTTATTTAGACAAAGCGATAAATAATTGCATGCAAAATTATCAAAGGTTTATTTAGACAAAGTAATAAATAATTGAATGCAAAATTATCAAAGGTTTATTTAGACACAGTAATAAATAATTGAATCCAAAATTATCAAAGGTTTATTTAGACAAAGCAATAAATAATTGAATGCAAAATTATAAAAGTTTTATTTAGACAAAACTATAAATAATTGAATGCAAAATTATCAAAGTTTTATTTAGACAAAACGATAAATAATTGAATGCAAAATTATCAAAGTTTTATTTAGACAAAACAATAAATAATTGAATGCAAAATTATCAGTTATATTTAGACAAAGCAATAAATAATTGAATGCAAAATTATCAAAGATTTATTTAGACAAAGCAATAAATATTAATTGAATGCAAAATTATGAAAGTTTTATTTAGACAAAGTAATAAATAATTGAATGCAAAATTATCAAAGTTTTATACAGACAAAACGATAAATATTAATTGAACTAAAAATTGTAAAAGTTTTTAGACAAAGCAATAAATAATTGAATTCAAAATTATCAAAGTTTTATTTAGACAAAGTAATAAATATTAATTGAATAAAAAATTGTAAACGTTTTTAGACGAAGCAATAAATAATTGAATGCAAAATTATTAAAGTTTTATTTAGACAAAGCAATAAATAATTGAATGCAAAATTATCAAAGATTTATTTAGACAAAGTAATAAATAGAAGGCAAAATTATCAAAGGTTTATTTAGACAAAACAATAAATAATTGAATGCAAAATTATCAAAGTTTTATTTAGACAAAACAATAAATAATTGAATGCAAAATTATCAAAGGTTTATTTAGACAAAGCAATAAATAATTGAATGCAAAATTATCAAAGGTTTATTTAGACAAAGTAATAAATAATTGAATGCAAAATTATCAAAGGTTTATTTAGACAAAATAATAATATTAATTGAATGCAGAATTATCAAAGTTTTATTTAGACAAAGCAATAAATAATTGAATGCAAAATTATCAAAGGTTTATTTAGACAAAACAATAAATAATTGAATGCAAAATTATCAAAGGTTTATTTAGACAAAACAATAAATAATTGAATGCAAAATTATCAAAGTTTTATTCAGACAAAGTAATACATAATTGAAAGCAAAATTATCAAAGGTTTATTTAGACAAAGTAATAAATAATTGAATGCAAAGTTATCAAAGTTTTATTTAGACAAAGCAATAAATAATTGAATCCAAAATTATCAAAGGTTTATTAAGACAAAGCAATAAATAATTGAATGCAAAATTATCAAAGTTTTATTTAGACAAAACAATAAATAATTGAATGCAAAATTATCAAAGTTTTATTTAGACAAAACAATAAATAATTAAATGCCAAATTATCAAAGTTTTATTTAGACAAAACAATAAATATTAATTGAATGCAAAATTATCAAAGATTTATTTAGACAAAGTAATAAATAATTGAATGCAAAATTATGAAAGTTTTATTTCGACAAAACAATAAATAATAATTGAATGCAAAATTATCTATATTTTATTTAGACAAAAAAATAAATAATTGAATGCAAAATTATCAATGGTTTATTTAGACAAAGTAATAAATAATTGAATCCAAAATTATCTATATTTTATTTAGACAAAACAATAAATAATTGAATGCAAAATTATCAAAGTTTTATTTAGACAAAACAATAAATAATTGAATGCAAAATTATCAAAGTTTTATTCAGACAAAGTAATAAATAATTGAATGCAAAATTATCAAAGGTTTATTTAGACAAAGTAATAAATAATTGAATGCAAAATTATCAAAGTTTTATTTAGACAAAGTAATAAATAATTGAATGCAAAATTATCAATGTTTTATTTTAGACAAAACAATAAATATTAATTGAACGCAAAATTATCAAAGATTTATTTAGACAAAGCAATAAATAATTGAATGCAAAATTATTAAAGTTTTCTTTAGACAAAACAATAAATAATTGAATGCAACATTATCAAAGTTTTATTTAGACAAAACAATACATAATAATTGAATGCAAAATTATCAATGTTTTATTTAGACAAGACAATAAATAATTGAATGCAAAATTATCAAATTTTATACAGATAAAACGATAAATATTAATTAAATGCAAAATTATCAAAGTTTATTTAGACAAAGCAATAAATAATTGAATGCAAAATTATCAAAGTTTTATTTAGACAAAACAATAAATAATAATTAAATGCAAAATTATCAAAGTTTATTTAGACAAAGCAATAAATAATTGAATGCAAAATTATCAAAGGTTTATTTTGACAAAACAATAAATAATTGAATGCAAAATTATCAAAGTTTTATTCAGACAAAGTAATAAATAATTGAATGCAAAATTATCAAAGTTTTATTTAGACAAAGTAATAAATAATTGAATGCAAAATTATCAAAGTTTTATTTAGACAAAGCAATAAATAATTGAATGCAAAATTATCAAAGGTTTATTAAGACAAAGCAATAAATAATTGAATGCAAAATTATCAAAGTTTTATTTAGACAAAACAATAAATAATTAAATGCCAAATTATCAAAGTTTTATTTAGACAAAACAATAAATATTAATTGAATGCAAAATTATCAAAGATTTATTTAGACAAAGTAATAAATAATTGAATGCAAAATTATGAAAGTTTTATTTAGACAAAACAATAAATAATTGAATGCAAAATTATCCATATTTTATTTAGACAAAACAATAAATAATTGAATGCAAAATTATCAAAGTTTTATTTAGACAAAACAATAAATAATTGAATGCAAAATATCTATATTTTATTTAGACAAAACAATAAATAATTGAATGCAAAATTATCAATGGTTTATTTAGACAAAGTAATAAATAATTGAATCCAAAATTATCAAAGGTTTATTTAGACAAAACAATAAATAATTGAATGCAAAATTATCAAAGATTTATTTAGACAAAACAATAAATAATTGAATGCAAAATTATCAAAGTTTTATTAAGACAAAGTAATAAATAATTGAATGCAAAATTATCAAAGGTTTATTTAGACAAAGTAATAAATAATTGAATGCAAAATTATCAAAGTTTTATTTAGACAAAGTAATAAATAATTGAATCCAAAATTATCTATATTTTATTTAGACAAAACAATAAATAATTAAATGCAAAATTATCAAAGTTTTATTTAGACAAAACAATAAATATTAATTGAATGCAAAATTATCAAAGATTTATTTAGAAAAAGCAATAAATAATTGAATTCAAAAATTATCAATGTTTTATTTTAGACAAAGCAATAAATAATTGAATGCAAAATTATCAAAGATTTATTTAGACAAAGCAATAAATATTAATTGAATGCAAAATTATGAAAGTTTTATTTAGACAAAGTAATAAATAATTGAATGCAAAATTATCAAAGTTTTATACAGACAAAACGATAAATATTAATTGAACTAAAAATTGTAAAAGTTTTTAGACAAAGCAATAAATAATTGAATTAAAAAATTATCAAAGTTTTATTCAGACAAAGTAATAAATAATTGAATGCAAAATTATCAAAGATTTATTTAGACAAAGCAATAAATAATTGAATGCAAAATTATCAAAGATTTATTTAGACAAAGTAATAAATAGAAGGCAAAATTATCAAAGGTTTATTTAGACAAAACAATAAATAATTGAATGCAAAATTATTAAAGTTTTTTTTAGACAAAGTAATAAATAATTGAATGCAAAATTATCAAAGGTTTATTTAGACAAAGCAATAAATAATTGAATGCAAAATTATCAAAGGTTTATTTAGACAAAGTAATAAATAATTGAATGCAAAATTATCAAAGGTTTATTTAGACAAAAAAATAATATTAATTGAATGCAAAATTATCAAAGTTTTATTTAGACAAAGCAATAAATAATTGAATGCAAAATTATCAAAGGTTTATTTAGACAAAACAATAAATAATTGAATGCAAAATTATCAAAGGTTTATTTAGACAAAACAATAAATAATTGAATGCAAAATTATCAAAGTTTTATTCAGACAAAGTAATAAATAATTGAAAGCAAAATTATCAAAGGTTTATTTAGACAAAGTAATAAATAATTGAATGCAAAGTTATCAAAGTTTTATTTAGACAAAGCAATAAATAATTGAATCCAAAATTATCAAAGGTTTATTAAGACAAAGCAATAAATAATTGAATGCAAAATTATCAAAGTTTTATTTAGACAAAACAATAAATAATTGAATGCAAAATTATCAAAGTTTTATTTAGACAAAACAATAAATAATTAAATGCCAAATTATCAAAGTTTTATTTAGACAAAACAATAAATATTAATTGAATGCAAAATTATCAAAGATTTATTTAGACAAAGTAATAAATAATTGAATGCAAAATTATGAAAGTTTTATTTAGACAAAACAATAAATAATAATTGAATGCAAAATTATCTATATTTTATTTAGACAAAACAATAAATAATTGAATGCAAAATTATCAATGGTTTATTTAGACAAAGTAATAAATAATTGAATCCAAAATTATCTATATTTTATTTAGACAAAACAATAAATAATTGAATGCAAAATTATCAAAGTTTTATTTAGACAAAACAATAAATAATTGAATGCAAAATTATCAAAGTTTTATTCAGACAAAGTAATAAATAATTGAATGCAAAATTATCAAAGGTTTATTTAGACAAAGTAATAAATAATTGAATGCAAAATTATCAAAGTTTTATTTAGACAAAGTAATAAATAATTGAATGCAAAATTATCAATGTTTTATTTTAGACAAAACAATAAATATTAATTGAATGCAAAATTATCAAAGATTTATTTAGACAAAGCAATAAATAATTGAATGTAAAATTATGAAAGTTTTCTTTAAACAAAACAATAAATAATTGAATGCAACATTATCAAAGTTTTATTTCGACAAAACAATACATAATAATTGAATGCAAAATTATCAATGTTTTATTTAGACAAGACAATAAATAATTGAATGCAAAATTATCAAATTTTATACAGATAAAACGATAAATATTAATTAAATGCAAAATTATCAAAGTTTATTTAGACAAAGCAATAAATAATTGAATGCAAAATTATCAAAGGTTTATTTAGACAAAACAATAAATAATAATTGAATGCAAAATTATCAAAGTTTTATTTAGACAAAGCAATAAATAATGGAATGCAAAATTATCAAAGTTTTATTTAGACAAAGCAATAAATAATTGAATGCAAAATTATCAAAGTTTTATACAGACAAAACAATAAATATTACTTGAATTAAAAATTGTAAAAGTTTTTAGACAAAGCACTAAATAATTGAATTCAAAATTATCAAAGTTTTATTTAGACAAAACAATAAATAATTGAATGCAAAATTATCAAAGTTTTATTTAGACAAAGCAATAAATAATTGGATGCAGAATTATCAAAGTTTTATTTAGACAAAGTAATAAATAATTGAATCCAAAATTATCAAAGGTTTATTTAGACAAAACAATAAATAATTGAATGCAAAATTATCAAAGGTTTATTTAGACAAAATAATAAATAATTGAATGCAAAATTATCAAAGTGTTATACAGACAAAGTAATACAGAATTGAATGCAAAAGTATCAAAGGTTTATTTAGACAAAGTAATAAATAATTGAATGCAAAATTATCAAAGGTTTATTTTGACAAAGTAATAAATAATTGAATGCAAAATTATCAAAGGTTTATTTAGACAAAACAATAAATAATTGAATGCAAAAGTATCAAAGTTTTATTTAGACAAAACAATAAATAACTGAATGCAAAAGTATCAAAGTTTTATTTAGACAAAAAAATAAATAATTGAATGCAAAATTATCAATGGTTTATTTAGACAAGACAATAAATAATTGAATGCAAATTATCAAATTTTATACAGATAAAAAAATAAATAATAATTAAATGCAAAATTATCAAAGTTTATTTAGACAAAGCAATAAATAATTGAATGCAAAATTATCAAAGATTTATCCAGACAAAGCAATAAATACTTGAATGCAAAATTATCAAAGATTTATTTAGACAAAGTAATAAATAGAAGGCAAAATTATCAAAGGTTTATGTAGACAAAGCAATAAATAATTGAATGCAAAATTATCAAAGTTTTATTTAGACAAAGCAATAAATAATTGAATGCAAAATTATCAAAGGTTTATTTAGACAAAACAATAAATAATTGAATGCAAAATTATCAAAGTTTTATTTAGACAAAGCAATAAATAATTGAATGCAAAATTATCAAAGGTTTATTTAGACAAAACAATAAATAATTGAATGCAAAATTATCAAAGGTTTATTTAGACAAAACAATAAATAATTGAATGTAAAATTATCAAAGTTTTATTTAGACAAAGTAATAAATAATTGAATGCAAAAGTATCAAAGGTTTATTTAGACAAAGTAATAAATAATTGAATGCAAAAGTATCAAAGGTTTATTTAGACAAAGTAATAAATAATTGAATGCAAAATTATCAAAGGTTTATTTAGACGAAACAATAAATAATTGAATGCAAATTTATCAAAGTTTTATTTAGACAAAACAATAAATAATTAAATGCAAAATTATCCAAGTTTTATTTGGACAAAACAATAAATATTAATTGAATGCAAAATTATCAAAGATTTATTTAGACAAAGCAATAAATAATTGCATGCAAAATTATGAAAGTTTTCTTTAGACAAAACAATAATTAATTGAATGCAAAATTATCTATATTTTATTTAGACAAAACAATAAATAATTGAATGCAAAATTATCTATATTTTATTTCGACAAAACAATAAAAAATTGAATGCAAAATTATCAAAGTTTTATTTAGACAAAACAATAAATAATAATTGAATGCAAAATTATCAAAGTTTTTTTTAGACAAGACAATAAATACTTGAATGCAAAATTATCAAATTTTATACGGATAAAACAATAAATATTAATTAAATGCAAAATTATCAAAGTTTATTTAGACAAAGCAATAAATAATTGAATGCAAAATTATCAAAGGTTTATTTAGACAAAACAATAAATAATAATTGAATGCAAAATAATCAAAGTTTTATTTAGACAAAACAATAAATAAATAATTGAATTCAAAATTATCAAAGATGTATTTAGACAAAGCAATAAATATTAATTGAATGCAAAATTATGAAAGTTTTATTAAGACAAAACAATAAATAATTGAATGCAAAATTATCAAAGTTTTGTTTAGACAAAACAATAAATAATTGAATGCAAAATTATCTATATTTTATTTAGACAAAACAATAAATAATTGAATGCAAAATTATGAAAGTTTTATTTAGACAAAACAATAAATAATTGAATGCCAAATTATCTATATTTTATTTAGATAAAACAATAAATAATTGAATGCAAAATTATCAAAGTTTTAGTTAGACAAAGCAATAAATAATTGAATGCAAAATTATGAAAGTTTTATTTAGACAAAACAATAAATAATTGAATGCAAAATTATCTATATTTTATTTAGACAAAACAATAAATAATTGAATTAAAAATTATCTATATTTTATTTAGACAAAACAATAAATAATTGAATGCAAAATTATCAAAGTTTTATTTAGACAAAACAATAAATAATAATTGAATGCAAAATTATCAAAGTTTTATTTAGACAAAGCAATAAATAATTGAATGCAAAATTATCAAAGTTTTATACAGACAAAACAATAAATATTACTTGAATTAAAAATTGTAAAAGTTTTTAGACAAAGCACTAAATAATTGAATTCAAAATTATCAAAGTTTTATTTAGACAAAACAATAAATAATTGAATGCAAAATTATCAAAGTTTTATTTAGACAAAGTAATAAATATTTGAATGCAAAATTATCAAAGTTTTATTTAGACATAGTAATAAATAATTGAATTCAAAATTATCAAAGTTTTACTTAGACAAAGCAATAAATAATTGAATTCAAAATTATCAAAGTTTTATTTAGACAAAGTAATAAATAATTGAATTCAAAATTATTAAAGTTTTATTTAGACAATAAATAATTGAATTCAAAATTGTAAAAGTTGTATTTCGACAAAACAATAAATAATAATTAAATTCAAAATTATCAAAATTTTTAGGCAAAGCAATAAATATTAATTGAATTCAAAATTGTAAGTGTTTCATTCAGGTAAAGCCATTAATAATTGAATGCAAAATTATCAAAGTGAGTGTTGAGGCAAATGAACATTGAGAATGAAATTGCTTCAAAATTTTATAAAGAGATTTTATATGTTTATTTGGTATTTTGTCTCTTTTCAGAATGTCCATTTGGTAAATATGGCTATAAATGTCGTGATGACTGTCATTGTGCAAATAACACAAAATGTAATAAAGCAACGGGGAGATGCAGCGATGGGATCTGTGCAGCAGGATACCATGGAGATTTCTGTCGCCGTAAGGAAGATTTGCAACCTATATTTTAACAAGATTTGTTTTTTACTATTTCATAGCTTTTACTATAAAAAAAATGCAGGTTATAGTCAACGAACGTACTTTCTAATTTCCTGCGTAGCGTTACCGGAAGTGGTGACAAGGCAAATCAGTTACTTCCTTTTATCGTTTTTCAGTATTTCTATTGTGAAGCGATTTATTGGAATAACATTAGAAAAGGACATTATTGAAAAGTATACAATAAAAAAATAACAAAATTATAAAATGAAAAAAATAACAGTTAATCTTTTTTTGTATTTTAATAACAAATTTAAAAAAATATTTTATTTTATTGGAAATTTTATAAGAAATATCTTAATGAAATTATAAAAGTAAACTTTCTTTTTTTAAATGGAAGTTTTTTTTTTTTTTTTTTTAAATGGAAGTTTTTTGTTTTGTTTCGTTTTTTTTAATTGAATTTATATGATACAGGGTGGGTCAGAGCCATTGTCATGTCCTGGGCGGCAGTCGGTTGTTTCATGGGTAAACAACTTCATAGAAATGGATGATGTAAAGAAAAAGAAACCTAGCCTCCCACGAACAGCAAAGCCAATCCAAAACATTGACATGGTAGGACAATCTGTTTTGAGATCTCCCCGATGGTCTGCTCGCAAACACGCATCTGCTCTTGGGTTGTCTACTCTTTCTGTGAGACGAATCCTCCATGAAGGATGGAAATTTCATCTATACAAATTGTGTATAGTGCAGGAACTTAATTCATGCAATTTTATTGCTAGTGAAAATGCATGTGAGGTGCATTTGGGCTTTGCCTGATGATAGACTTGTTCTCTTCAGTGATGAGGTTCACTTCAATCTTTCTGAATTTATGAATAAGCAGAACATGCACTATTGGAGTCTTGAAAACCTCAGAGAACTTCATGAATCAACACTTCCCCCACTAACCAACAATCACGAGGTTGTTTGCTCAGCAACCGACAAAGCTAATATGCTTGCCAGCCGGTTTGCCTCGAACTCCACACTGGACCCTACCAACCACCCCCTGCCTGACTTTCCTTTGCGGACAGACACCACGCTAGACGATCTAAAAATCACCCCTGCTCAGGTACATGCTATCATAAGAAATCTTGACACTTCCAAAGCATGCGGACCTGATCTCATCCCAGCTGTGCTATTAAAAAAGTGCTCAGCCGAAGTAGTTCCAGTTCTCTCCAAACTCTTCAACAAATGCCTTAATGAATCTTGCTTCCCGGGCTGTTGGAAAACCGCTTCTGTGGTACCAATATTCAAGAATTCTGGCGAAAGAACTGACCCATCAAATTATCGCCCCATTAGCCTCCTCCCACTTTTCGCCAAAATATTTGAGACCATAATTAACCATGCTCTAGTCCGGCACCTTACAGACGCTAAACTTCTGACTGACAAACAATATGGATTTAGGCAAGCCCGTTCCACAGCTGACATTCTCACTGTAATCTCTGAATGTATATACCATTCACTGGACAAAGCGGGGGAGGGCAGAGCGGTAGCTCTAGATATATCTAAGGCTTTTGACAGGGTATGGCACAAGGGTCTCCTCAGGAAAATTAAATCATACAGTATCACTGGTAGAATACTTAGCATAATTGAATCCTTCTTAGACGGGAGAAAAATCCAGGTTGTCCTCGACGGTCGAACATCTAAACAGTGTGATATAAATGCGGGAGTGCCTCAGGGGTCTATTCTTGGTCCTCTATTGTTCCTGATATTTATTAATGACCTCCCCGACAAAACTGCCTCTGAGATGGGTATATATGCTGATGACACTATGCTCTATAAAAGGCATGACAGGAAAACAAATGAACACATATCTAAAGAAATGGCAAAAACACTAGAGGATGACCTCCAATCTGTAGTGGAATGGGGACATAAATGGATGGTCACATTCAATGCTGCCAAAACCAAACTGGTTTCCTTCAATAACTACAAGAAACCTTCTCTGCCACCAATAGCAATGGCCAGTGACTCCCTGTCTGAGAGTACATCTTTCAAACTGCTTGGCCTAACATTCACAGGAAACATGAGCTGGAACAATTATATTGAAAACATTGTCAGGGCCGCTGCAAAAAAGGTAGGCTCTCTCTACCATGCTAGAAAACTACTGACACCTGAAAGTATCCTGTATCTCTATAAGGCCACAATTCGCCCATGTATGGAGTATTGTTGTCACATCTGGGCTGATGCGTCTACTACTAGTCTCTCGCTCCTAGACAAGGTTAAAAAAAGAGTCGCCAATCTGATAAGCCCCGAACTGGCATCTAAGCTTCAGCCTCTGTCCCATCGACGAAACATTGCATCCCTCTGCCTGTTCTACAAGTACTTTAATGGTGAATGCTCTGACGAACTGCAGACACTTGTGCCCCCACGACGCAGACACCCTCGACAAACCCGACAGGCAGCTAAATCCCACCCCCATACAGTTGAAATCCCTAGATGTAAAAAATCTTTCTACTCCAGTAGTTTCTTCCCCAGAACCGCTAGACTCTGGAATTCCATTCCAGGATCATGCTTCCCTAACTGTACTGACATGCAGAAGTTCAAGTGCAACGTGAACCGACATCTTGCTGCCCAAATCCCTACATAGTGTCCCTGTAGTTGCTGACCCTGATAGTAGCCCCCTACACCTGAGTGGCAATGTGCCTTGTTTGGGGTGAAAATGTAATAAAAAAAAAAAAAAGTTCCTCTACATGCATTACGTGTAACTGTTTGGTGTGACTTATCGCGAGTTGGCATAATTGGTCCATGGTTTTTGAAGAAAATGAACAAGCAGTATCAGTGACATTTGACTTATGTCAGCATGATCAATTAGTGTTTCCTGCCAACACTGAACCAGATGGGTGTGGAAAATGTGTGGTTCTAGCAGGACGGTGCCACGGCACACACACACCATGCACATCAACAACTGTTTTGCAGCATAACTTTCCAGGACATCGCATCTCCTTGAGGGGTGATCTGCATTAGCCAGCATGTTCCCCTAATTTATCACCATGTGACTATTTTTTATGGGTATATCTGAAATCAATTGTCTACATCAATCATCCTAGCACCTTGACTCACCTGAAAAATAACACTCATCGAGCTGTTGACAACATACTCATTGATATGATGAAAAGAGTTGACCGAAAGTTCAGAGTTCGAATAACTCTGTGTACAGAAAAGAATGGACACCATCTCACTGATATCATTTTTAAAATTAGTAAAGAATAAAATTTAAATGTTGTACTAGTTGCAGTTCGAAGAATTACATGTTTATCTGCATTACTTGTGTTTTAATTGATATTTCAAATAAGCAAGTTGCTCTTCCCCACCCTGTAAATATGTGTTTATGAAAGTATAAAAATAAAAATATTGAAATCAAAATAACAAATTATTAAAATAGAAATAACAAAATTTCAAACATCATAAAAACATATCCAATACATAATATTCACAGAATAGTTTTCAAAGATTCTTTAAAGTGTTTTCAATAATTCCTTTAAAAAAAAAAAAGAGCGCAAAATGTGTTTTCATAATTCTTTAAGAAGAAAAAAATTAATTTCAATAATTCTTAATTAAAATAAGACCGAAAAAATTTGTCAATGAGTATTAAAAAAAGAAAAGACTGTCAGAAAAACGTAATAAAATATTTACAGGGGATATAGAGGCATGAGAGAAAAAAAAGCAAAGAAACTGATTTGCCTCGTCAACACTTCTAGTAGCGCTACACCGCAAGTTAGGAAGTATGCTAGTTGACTATAACCAATGTGAAATGATCTCTATAATCTAATATATAAAAGGCTATATTTCTGTCTCCATATTTTTAAACTCTATCTATTCCGAAATTAAAAGTCACAGAGTGGTGCTAGGGGCCTCAAATGATGGGGGGTTTTTTACGGGCCACTCTTTTATGGGTCTTTAGCCGGTTAAAATAGTTTTTAAGGAGTTGAAAATGGATTAAAATTGGAAAAAAAAATCGTAATATAT
Organism: Euprymna scolopes; assembly: GCF_053919585.1. Taxonomy (NCBI): domain Eukaryota; kingdom Metazoa; phylum Mollusca; class Cephalopoda; order Sepiida; family Sepiolidae; genus Euprymna; species Euprymna scolopes. Next base: position 91,866,095 of record NC_136508.1, on the reverse strand, counting down.
TTTGTACATTCATCTTAGTTTATTTTTAATTGTTAATCAGTTCATATGCCTGTCACGTGGGTACAGTGGTAACGTCAGCAGCTTTGAATGCTACAGTTTTGCTTTCAGCTTCAATTCTAGTTGATGGCACTCAAATACTCTTTTTTACTTTTGAAATCCCGACTCTATAGTAATATATATAAAATCTAGACAAATCAAAATATCATATTCAAGCATATTTTATGACCGGCTAAAGCTGACCTCCCTCCCCCAATACATTATCACCTTTCATATACGTTTAAAAATGACAACCATTGGTTATTACTCTGATGTTGCTAAGGTAAACTATTCAAACTTTACTCATTCCAAAAGCAAATTATCTCGTCTGTCGATTAAAACAGTACAATTTTACAGAAATTTCAAATAATTTTATTGGTGTAAATGATATTTATCTGACAATCATATTTATGGTTGGACAAAGATTTTTTTTTTTTTTTTTTTTTGGCTGCAATTTTAAACAAAGGAACACATTTGTTTTATTTAAAGAATATTTAGCTCACAGTGACAATTATTTTTACAGAAGAAAAAGTGGTGCTTATTTAGAATTGGAAATGGAAGCCTCTGTTCAGTCTTGAAAGACGACGGATAACTCCTGTAAGGGTAGCTGCGCAAGTAATTGTGAGGCAAGGGTTGTGCAATTCTCAGCCACACCTCTCCTGAATCGGAACTGCTTGAGTCCAGTGGCAAGGAGAAGTGCCAGACAACTGGAAACCATGCCAAGATTTTCCAAATGGTCACCCATTTTTGTACTGACCAGGTTCAACGTTGCTTAACTTTGGTGATCTAATGGGAACAAGTGTTTCAACGTGATTATGCCATATATTTAGAATTACACTTCATTAAAAAAAGCAAAAAATATTCTTCTGAGTTGATTCCAATCAGAACATCATTCCAGAATCAGGCCAAACTTATAGTTTTCATTTGGGCCATGACTGCACTGATCAAATCTTCACCTTAAGACAAATCCGTTAACATTGTTGATGCTTTGAACAAAAGTCAGTCATCTGTTTTACTGATTTCACTGTTGCATTCAATTCTGGCAACCACTGCATGCAAGCAGATGCTATTCCTCCTAAACCTCCCAGTCTTCAAGCATTCAACACTATCTTCCATACAAAGATACAGTAAGGTTTTGGAACCCTTTTAATACAGTCTGGCATTCAGCAAGGATCCCATCATTTTTCACTTAGGTGATTAACTGGGTCACTTTGAATGCCTTAAAAGAGTTTCCCCCATTGTCACTATTGGCTGCAACTTTGCCTTCTACCGATCCTGGCTCTGGTCAAGATCTGACATAAGGCAGAATACCAAAGTAAGAATCTATCATGTGATGGTGCAAATTATCTTTCTTTAGAACAGGGAGTCCTGGCCAATGAGAATCAAAGACATTAAGCAATTAGAAACTTTCGATTGCCTGCATTGCATCCTCTATATATCCGATGGCAGTATTTCATTTCAAAGAACACAGTATATTTCTGCTGCAAAATGAATTAGCTTCAACAAGTCATTCTCATAAGACATTTATACTGACTGGGTTATATCCTTTGTCATTAACTAGAAAAGTTCATCTATTAAGCAATTGCCGAAGCTTCCTTTTAGGGTTGAAAAAAAAATGTGGTGGACAAAATAAAACCTGCCTGATAAATTATAGTTGACCTGCACCCCAACCTGGACCAACTACAGATGAATGCTGTTTCAAATAGGTCAACTTGGACAAGACTAAAAGAAAATATGGAGTGCCTTATCACTTTGCTATGTGCGTTAATTTTTAAATCAAAAATTTTCTAACGGATAGATTAAATGAAGTGTACCCTTTCCTTTGACCTTTGTTTACTAGGTTTGATTTCATTAGATATTTTGATGAACACATGTGCAAACTCATTTATTACTGATGTTGGTGGACATGGAGAAACTTTTGAAAAGGTTCTTTTTAATACTCTTTACAGTCTTCCTAACACAAATACTTTTTAAAAAATTAGAAATTGTTTCTTTTGCACACAGACTTTACAAACATCCTGTCTATAAATGTAGAAGATATATGCTTTTGATGAGCATTTCTTTCATTGTTTCTGGCTTGTCAACATGAATGGATCATATTTGTGATTGTCTTCTCCCTAAATCCTTTAGTAATTAGATTGGCAACCACAGAAGATATTAACTATTCTAACAACTACATCCTTTTATATTGAGAAAGTTTTAATAAATAAAACTAGGTTTACTTCTATCCCTTTTTTGTCTGTTTGTGTTAATCAGTCAAAAGTGGAAGGTAGTTCAGTTGATCAGAAAATGAATTCATCCAAAAAAGTGGAAGGTATTTCAGTTCATAAAAAAATTCAATCCATCCAAAAATAATTCAATGAAGTTAATAATTTAATAACAAATTATTATAAAGTGAATGAATGCAATAAAATATGTGTCGGATGTACTTTTTAACATATAAAACTTAGAAGTAAACTAAAATTTTATTTGGGAATAAAAAGTATCACTGTCAGATGGCCAAAATTAAGTGATATTAAATGTGGTTAATATTTATGTTAGGATTATATTTCGGATTGAATCAATCAACTCTTAGTCGGTAGTTAAAGAAACAAACAACTTTATATTTTTTATCAGTGGTGCAGTGAATACATTCTATCATATGAAATAGTACCTTCCCTCCAGTGTTTTTTACATTTTTTTAGGCATTTAATTTCTATTTTATTTTCCACTTCAGTTTAAATTTTATTTGGATATTAATTATTATTCAAATTAAGAGCCAATTTTCTTTGTAAATATTTGCAAACTTTTTTAATTAAATGCTCATCATCTTTAAAAAAATACTTTAAAAAATTACCTCATTTAAAAATACTTATTCTTATTAAATATTACTTTTCTTTCAGTGTTTGTGTATAGACACAATTATTTAACGGCCTCTTCCTACCCCAAATTCACCCATTCGACATAAATACATTGCTGCGAGGATGCTCTTTCATTATTCGGAAATAATGATTAAATGTTCATTATTATTCATAAGAGCACTACAATTATAAACAATTTTTAAAAAGTAAAATATTTGTTTGGAGTTCAGGAGTTGTAGCATGAGTTTGTTGGGTTCTTCCATTTTCCCGGGAAACGCCTGTGCACAAGTTCATTAGTATATTATATTTTTCCGCACTTCTGCGTTACACGGACGGCGCCATTGTTAGGGGGCGAGCAAGCAAGATTTTTTTCTGAACACAAAAATATTTAAAAACTAAAACATTTATTGTAAAAAAATGTATCAAAATATAAATTCTAAAATCATTTATTGAAAAGTCTGCGTAAGAAAACATAATTTTAATAAAACAACTTTTGAATTAAAGTAAAATTGGATTTTTTTTTTCAAAACAATTTAATAATTTAAATGAAACATTTTTAGAATTAAAACAGCATTAGATCTTTATTGTTTTTTTTTTTTTCCGAAACATTTTTTTGAATTAAAGTAATAAAATATAGTTTTATTTTGTGGCACCTGCTCTTTTATGAGAAGTGCCACCTAGCGACAGTTAAGTGAAATACATTAAAAAATGGTGCTGACAGTATAATGTAAAACTACCTATTTTTCTTTTTTAATTTTTAAATTTGTGTATTTCCATGCTTAAAAAATATAATAAAAAGGTATGTTTATTTCTAATCTTGATGGTTCTAATGATTGTATATTTGTTTGTTTCTAATCTGATTGTATATTTAGTTGTAACTCAAAGTCTGATCATCTTTGTTTTTTAGTGTATGTATATTTTTATTCTTTTCAGGATGTCCTTATGATAAGTTTGGCATTAACTGTTCACAAACATGTCATTGTTATACGGGTAAATGCAGTCCCTCCGATGGGAAATGCAGTAAAGGAAACTGCTATGTAGGATACATGGGATATAACTGCCAAACTGGTAAGCATACAAGAAATGTGATGTTCAAAAAAAGTCCAGAGAAATAGAAACTAATTTTATTCAAATCATTTTTCTTTTTTAATATTTTATAAGGTGATGTATACATATTAGCAACGCTTTAAATATGGTAAGTAATCTTTACTTATATATAAAACGCGCTTTGTATGTGTGTTTGTGTGTGAGAGAGAGTTTCTTATGAACTCCAAAAACATCTGGGCTAATTTTTTTAAAAATTTCATACAAATGTACTTTATGTGTCTTTCAATATTTTTAGGTAGGTTTTGTATCAGAATATCTCCAATAAATATCGAAAAAAATCCCATTAAAGAGAGAACAGTCCTATTTTAACCAAAGATAGCGTTTTGATCCAGGCTAAATGTATTTGAGAAGTTTTATCACTGCATAAGCAAAAGGCTTGCCATATAAAATCAACAGTAGTTTCTTTGATAAAACAGGAGAATGTTTGAAATGAATGTTTCTGTTTAGGGCACAATCAAACCATGACACTTGACTTTTGTATTTTAAACTTTAATTCAAATCATTATATAAAAATGCTTTAATAAAATCCACATTAGGTTCTTTACAGTGCAATGACTATAATGCATTGTGAATTCAGTCACTGCGGGGAGGCACGTGAGCTTCTTTTTGATGTACTGTGTTGGCTTCCAGGCAATCAATTGGTTTGATTGACGAATGAGTGATTTTACCAAGTTCGATGACAATAAAAATATTTGAAGTGTAGCACATTCGTTGATCATCATTTCATCCTGGGCAACGTCGGGTCTCCCTGCTAGTTATTTGTTTTCGCTAATATAGTTCATTCCAAGTTCCACAAGGACTTCTCCTGAAGGTTCTCTATATTTTTACATGTTTACTACTTTTGATCTACAAATTAAGGTTGGACTATACCTGAAAATTGGTTTCTTTAAACAAACGAATGTTCATTTTACAAAATCTTTGCATTGAATTTTGGCTTGTAAATGTATCACATGTATTTCATTTTAAAATATATTTCTTGCTAATAATCATTCGGAAGAGAAAGATGAGGATAAGAAAGAGAGGAAGAATGAAATATTAATAGTATGCATAATAAATAGACATGTGATCTAGTGGTACTTATGCAGAGAAGATACCATGCTGAAATAATTTTATTTAGAAACCCATTCTTAACATGAGGAGGGTGCTTTGTAACTATTCTGTATTTTCACCTAACAATTTGAAAATATTATTAAAAGATAGCATTGTAACTTCTCTGCATAAGCACCGATCTAGTTTTTTTTTTTTTAAATAAATTTGGATGGTATTTTAGAATGATAATATAATTATTATAGAAAGGACTTCATCGGTGAATGTCATTTTGTGATATTATGAATCTGAGGATGAAGTTGACATCGTTTAGCGTTTGAAACGTTTACATTTATCAAGTTATAAAACTGCCGAGAAATACTAAAACCATAAGAAATAAATTGTTTTGGAATTCTTTAGATGAGGATCGATTATTTGAATTATTTAGGTGCTATTCTCACGTTTCGGTCGCTGTAAGCTGTACAGAATTTCCAACAGAACTCTTTAATTCATGGAGGTAGCTTGCTTCCATTCAGTCAGCCATGACTGGGTACAAGTAATCTATGATTGTATTCTTTACACTTTAAATTATAACAGATTATTGTAACTTCTTCAAAATTCTATACAAATTCCACAGTTGGATTAAATACATTAAAAGATGGTCGGAAGTTTTATTGGCCGACATGCTTTGAGGATAAAAGCAAAGATATGAATGAATATAAAAATAAAAATGAAGTTTTTTTTTTTTCTATCAAATTAAAAATAAAACAAAACAAGCAAACTGTATTCATATTTGTTTTTTGTTTAGTAGTATTTCATAAATTTCCTCATGTGCTTTTCAACTCTTTCTAGAATGTCCGGATGGGAAATTTGGCAGTAATTGTGTGGAGACCTGTCATTGTGCAAACCAAACAAAATGTAATAAGATGCATGGCAAATGCAGTAGTGGAAAATGTGAAAGAGGATACTATGGACCTAGCTGCAGTACTGGTAACTATAATATGCAGACAATAGTTTTCTCTTTGACAGTTTGTGAAAATATCAGGCGGTATTCTAAGTTTTATTTTTGTTCTGCCATGTTTTTCAATGGCGACAAATCATTTTTTTCTCTTAGAATCTCAGTTAATTTTTCTAAACTTTTACTTTGTATAAAACCACATTGTTAAAAAGTGAGTGTTGATCCTTAAATAATGAACAGAAAAGGCAGTTTGGTATCCAGCTAAATCATAAAATCTGTGTGCAATGTAAAAGAATGTAGAACTTGTATTTTGCAACATATCTTTATTCCTCAGCTTCCAAAAGACTGAAAAACAATGCAATTTTTCAACAAGATGAGGTTACTTGCCATTTTGCTGTGCACGTTAGTTTTTAAATTGAACATCTTCAAACCGATGAATTAAATGAATTGGACCCTTTCCTTAGATGAATTAAATGAATTGGACCCTTTCCTTAGATGAATTAAATGAATTGGACCCTTCCCTTAGATGAATTAAATGAATTGGACCCTTTCCTTAGATGAATTAAATGAATTGGACCCTTTCCTTAGATGAATTAAATGAATTGGACCCTTTCCTTAGATGAATTAAATGAATTGGACCCTTTCCTTAGATGAATTAAATGAATTGGACCATTTCCTTAAATGAATTGGACCCTTTCCATAGATGAATTAAACGGAAGTGGACCCTTTCCTTAGATGAATTAATGAATTGGACAATTTCCTTATATGAATTGGACCCTTTCCTTAGATGAATTAAATGAATTGGACCCTTCCCTTAGATGAATTAAATGAATTGGACCATTTCCTTAGATGAATTAAATGAATTGGACCATTTCCTTAAATGAATTAAATGAATTGGACCCTTTCCTTAGATGAATTAAATGAATTGGACACTTTCCTTGGATGAATTACATGAATTGGACCCTTTCCTTGGATGAATTAATGAATTGGACAATTTCCTTAAATGAATTGGGCCCTTTCCTTAGATGAATTAAATGAATTGGACCCTTTCCTTAGATGAATTAAATGAATTGGACCCTTTCCTTAGATGAATTAAATGAATTGGACCCTTTCCTTAAATGAATTAAATGAATTGGACCATTTCTTTAAATGAATTGGACCCTTTCCATAAATGAATTAAATAAATTGGACCCTTTCCTTAGATGAATTAAATGTATTGGACCCTTTCCTTAGATGAATTAAATGAATTGGACTCTTTCCTTAGATGAATTAAATGAATTGGACCCTTTCCTTAGATGAATTAAATGAATTGGACCCTTTCCTTAGATGAATTAATGAATTGGACCCTTTCCTTAGATGAATTAAATGAATTGGACCATTTCCTTAAATGAATTAAATGAATTAGACCATTTCGTTAGATGAATTAAATGAATTGGACCCTTTCCTTAGATGAATTAATGAATTGGACAATTTCCTTAAATGAATTGGACCCTTTCCTTAGATGAATTAAATGAATTGGACCCTTTCCTTAGATGAATTAAATGAATTGGACCCTTTCCTTAGATGAATTAAATGAATTGGACCATTTCCTTAAATGAATTGGACCATTTCCTTAAATGAATTGGACCATTTCCTTAAATGAATTGGACCATTTCCTTAAATGAATTGGACCCTTTCCTTAGATGAATTAAATGAATTGGACCCTTTCCTTAGATGAATTAAATGAATTGGACCCTTTCCTTAGATTAATTAAATGAATTGGACCCTTTCCTTAGATGAATTAATGAATTGGACCCTTTCCTTAGATGAATTAAGTGAATTGGACAATTTCCTTAAATGAATTAAATTAATTGGACCATTTCCTTAAATGAATTGGACCCTTTCCATAAATGATTTAAATGAATTAAATTAATTGGACCATTTCCTTAAAATAATTAAATGAATTGGACAATTTCCTTAAATGAATTGGACCACTTCCTTAAATAAATTGGACCCTTTCCATAAATGAATTAAATGAATTGGACCCTTTCCTTAGATGAATTAAATGAATTGGACCCTTTCCTTAGATGAATTAAATGAATTGGACCATATCCTTAGATGAATTAAATGAATTGGGCCATTTCCTTAAATGAATTGGACCATTTCCTTAAATGAATTGGACCCTTTCCATAAATGAATTAAATGAATTGGACCCTTTCCTTAGATGAATTAAATGAATTGGACCCTTTCCTAAAATTAATTGGACCCTTTCCTTAGATGAATTAAATGAATTGGACCCTTTCCTTTGATGAATTGGACAATTTCCTTAAATGAATTGGACCCTTTCCTTAGATGAATTAAATGAATTGGACCCTTTCCTTAGATGAATTAAATGAATTGGACCCTTTCCTTAGATGAATTAAATGAATTGGACCCTTTCCTTAGATGAATTAAATGAATTGGACCATTTCCTTAGATGAATTAAATGAATTAGACAATTTCCTTAAATGAATTGGACCATTTCCTTAAATGAATTGGACCCTTTCCATAAATGATTTAAATGAATTGGACCCTTTCCTTAGATGAATTAAATGAATTGGACCCTTTCCTAAAATGAATTGGACCCTTTCCTTAGATGAATTAAATGAATTGGACCCTTTCCTTAGATGAATTAATGAATTGGACAATTTCCTTAAATGAATTGGACCCTTTCCTTAGATGAATTAAATGAATTGGACCCTTTCCTTAGATGAATTAAATGAATTGGACCCTTTCCTTTGATGAATTAAATGAATTGGACCCTTTCCTTAGATGAATTAAATGAATTGGACCATTTCCTTAAATGAATTGGACCATTTCCTTAAATGAATTAAATGAATTGGACCATTTCCTTAAATGAATTAAATGAATTGGACCATTTCCTTAAATGAATTAAATGAATTGGACCATTTCCTTAAATGAATTGGACCCTTTCCATAGATGAATTAAATGAATTGGACCCTTTCCTTAGATGAATTAAATGAATTGGACCCTTTCCTTAGATGAATTAAATGAATTAGACCGTTTCCTTAGATGAATTAAATGAATTGGACCCTTCCCTTAGATGAATTAAATGAATTGGACCATTTCCTTAGATGAATTAAATGAATTGGACCATTTCCTTAAATGAATTAAATGAATTGGACCCTTTCCTTAGATGAATTAAATGAATTGGACCCTTTCCTAAAATGAATTGGACCCTTTCCTTAGATGAATTAAATAAATTAGACCCTTTCCTTAGATGAATTAATGAGTTGGACAATTTCCTTAAATGAATTGGACCCTTTCCTTAGATGAATTAAATGAATTGGACCCTTTCCTTAGATGAATTAAATGAATTGGACCCTTTCCTTAGATGAATTAAATGAAATGGACCCTTTCCTTAAATGAATTAAATGAATTGGACCATTTCCTTAAATGAATTGGACCATTTCCTTAAATGAATTGGACCCTTTCCATAAATGAATTACATGAATTGGACCCTTTCCTTAGATGAATTAAATGAATTGGACCCTTTCCATAGATGAATTAAATGAATTGGACCCTTTCCTTAGATGAATTAAATTAATTGGACCAGTTCCTTAGATTAATTAATGAATTGGACCCTTTCCTTAGATGAATTAAATGAATTGGACCATTTCCTTAAATGAATTAAATGAATTAGACCATTTCGTTAGATGAATTAAATGAATTGGACACTTTCCTTAGATGAATTAATTAATTGGACAATTTCCTTAAATGAATTAATTAATTGGACAATTTCCTTAAATGAATTGGACCCTTTCCTTAGATGAATTAAATGAATTAGACCCTTTCCTTAGATGAATTAAATGAATTGGACCCTTTCCTTAGATGAATTAAATGAATTGGACCATTTCCTTAAATGAATTGGACCCTTTCCTTAAATGAATTGGACCATTTCCTTAAATGAATTGGACCCTTTTCATAAATGAATTAAATGAATTGGACCCTTTCCTTAGATGAATTAAATGAATTGGACCCTTTCCTTAGATGAATTAAATGAATTGGACCCTTTCCTTAGATGAATTAAATGAATTGGACCCTTTCCTTAGATGAATTAAATGAATTGGACCATTTCCTTAAATGAATTGGACCATTTCCTTAAATGAATTAAATGAATTGGACCATTTCCTTAAATGAATTAAATGAATTGGACCATTTCCTTAAATGAATTCGACCATTTCCTTAAATGAATTGGACCCTTTCTATAAATTAATTAAATGAATTGGACCCTTTCCTTAGATTAATTAAATGAATTGGACCCTTTCCTTAGATGAATTAAATTAATTGGACCATTTCCTATGATTAATTAAATGAATTAGACCATTTCCTTAAATGAATTGGACCATTTCCTTAAATGAATTGGACCCTTTCCATAAATGAATTAAATGAATTGGACCCTTTCCTTAGATGAATTAAATGAATTGGACCCTTCCTAAAATTAATTGGACCCTTTCCTTAGATGAATTAAATGAATTGGACCCTTTCCTTAGATGAATTAATGAATTGGACAATTTCCTTAAATGAATTGGACCCTTTCCTTAGAGTAATTAAATGAATTGGACCTTTTCCTTAGATGAATTAAATGAATTGGACCCTTTCCTTAGATTAATTAAATGAATTGGACCCTTTCCTTAGATGAATTAAATGAATTGGACCCTTTCCTTAGAGTAATTAAATGAATTGGACCCTTTCCTTAGATTAATTAAATGAATTGGACCCTTTCCTTAGATGAATTAAATGAATTGGACCCTTTCCTTTGATGAATTTAATGAATTGGACCATTTCCTTAAATGAATTGGACCATTTCCTTAAATGAATTAAATGAATTGGACCATTTCCTTAAATGAATTAAATGAATTGGACCATTTCCTTTAATGAATTAAATGAATTGGACCATTTCCTTAAATGAATTGGACCCTTTCCATAGATGAATTAAATGAATTGGACCCTTTCCTTAGATGAATTAAATGAATTGGACCCTTTCCTTAGATGAATTAATGAATTGGACAATTTCCTTAAATGAATTGGACCCTTTCCTTAGATGAATTAAATGAATTGGACACTTTCCTTGGATGAATTAAATGAATTGGACCATTTCCTTTAACTCCATATCCAGCAGTTTTTATTTGTACAGATTATTTTCAGGCGTTTATGTCAATTAATTAGCAAATATTATTCGAGTTCTTGAAAATCATTTCACCCATTTATGATTGTGGACATGGAGAAACTTTTGAAAAGATTGCAGATTTTCTTTTTAATAAATTCTTTCCGACACAATTGTTTTGATGATAAACATTTCATTGTTTTTGGCTTGTCAACCTGAATGGGTCATATTTGTGATTTACTTCTTTTGTTCTTTAGTATTTAGACTGGCAGCCACAGAAGATGTTGAAATGAACAATTTTATAACTACATCCTTTTGTATTGAGAAAGTCTTAATAAACATAAAAGGCCAAAGGAAAGCCCAAGAACAAGGTGGAGGGACGACCTGGTATGACACATTTGTCCCTCATGGCATCAGGTAGCTCGGGGGCGGAGATAGATGGCTATAGTCCAGGGAGGGGTTCCTTATTGAGTGATAAAATCCTTATTCATTGATTGTGAGTAGCCCAAAAGTGTAAGCATAACTTCAGAAATGAAAGGCGAACAAAATAGATGATAACCATAAGACTTGGATAATGTTGGGTATCACTCTACAAGACAGAAAGACAAACATCGGGATCCGCCAACAAACAAGAGTTATTGACATCAATACTGCCATCAAGACGTCCAAGCACAGATGAGCAGAGCACGTAACCAGACAACATGTCAACAGATGGTCTATCAGTGCAACAGAATGGACACCTAGTGAACATAAGGGGTCAAGGGAAAATCAAGAATGAGGTGGAGGGACGACCTGAGGCAACGCATTCGTCCCACATGGCAGTGGAGAGCTCGGGAGAGAGATAGATGGCTAAAGTCCAGGGATGGGTTCCTCATTGAGTGATAAAACCCTTATTAATCGAATAAATACAAGTGGGTTTACTTCTATCCCCTTTTTTTGTCTATTTGCATTAATCAGTCAAAAGTAGGAGGTATTTCAGTTGATCAGAACATGAATTGATCTAAATTCTCATTATTTCAATTCCTGCAAAAATAATGCAATGAAGTCGATAATATTATGAAATGGAGATGTGATGGTCAATGAGAAAATTTGGATTAGAAAAGATGAACTATGTATTTCAGAAAATCTAAATAAACAACTGGGCCCACTTCTATCTTCTTTTATATCTATTTTCATTGATTAGTCAAAAGTTAAAGTTTGAAAAATGGTGATCACTTTAAGATGATGCTATGTGTAATACCCTCTTAAAGTGGTGATCAGTTTAAAATTATCCTATGTGTAACAATACACTTTTTAAATGATAGTAATTGAAGTAATCTTTTATGCAACAAAAAAACCCTTAAATAGTGTTCAATTTCAGATTTTCCTATGTGTAACAATACATTCGTAATTGTTTATCTTAAATTTTCAGTTGAATTAAAAATAGAGAAGTTAGCAGATTTTTGCAGAGCGACTTTTTCTTAAGAATTAATAGCTGTGGTGGTTCTTTACTTTTTTAATAAAAATAGTTAGCAATACTTTCTTTTATTAAATTTGGAACTGAAATTGAAATCATTAAATATAAAACTAATTCATCTATCACTGCTATAAATAATTTTTTTTTTCTTCATCAAAATAGGGAACACATTTCTAACAATTTGCTTCTCTGGTGTCTACAACATAATCAGTTTCAAATCTAATGTCAATAAGCACTTGTTATAAACTACTCTAGTAAGTCATCAGATTTTATTAATGTCATTCATTATTTTCAATACTTTTATAATATTCCTCATCATTTACCTGTCAAGCTATCTATTTCATTAACTTTTCTCCTTTAATGTTTTTTTTTTTTTTTTAAGCATAAGAAAATGTGATTTCAGATTTAAGTTTATACTTTGAATTTATTTGTGCATTATCTGGATTCTTTACAGAATGTCCGCATGGTAAATTTGGTGCTGGATGTTTGGAGACATGTCATTGTGAATACAAGCATCATTGTAATAAAACAAATGGAAATTGCAAATATAAGAAATGTGAACAGGGATACGAGGGAGATGATTGCCAAACGGGTAAGAACTGAACTATATTTCAAAACTAGTTGGGATGTAATAATAATGTGATCATATTGATGAATAATAATGGGATGTGTGGTGTGAAAGAAATAATATTTAATTTTGCTCAACGACAAAAATAAATTTAAATATTGATGAGTAATAATGGGATGTGTGGTGTAAAAGTAATAAAATTCAATTTTGCTCAACGACAAAAATAAATTTAAATATTGATGAATAATAATGAGACGTGTGATTTGAAAGAAATAAAATTTATTTTCCTCAACGACAAAAATAAATTTAAGTATTGATGAATATGATTTGGACGTGTGGTGTGAAGGAAATAAAATTTAATTTTGCTCAACGACAAAAATAAATTTTTTTTATTTATGAATAATAATAGGACGTGTGGTGTGAAAGAAATGAAATTTAATTTTGCTCAACGACAAAAATAAATTAAAATATTGATGAATAATAATGTGACGTGCGGTGTAAAAGAAAAAAAAATTTATTTTCCTCAACGACAAAAATAAATTTTTTTTATTTATGAATAATAATAGGACGTGTGGTGTGAAAGAAATGAAATTTAATTTTGCTCAACGACAAAAATAAATTAAAATATTGATGAATAATAATGTGACGTGCGGTGTAAAAGAAAAAAAAATTATTTTCCTCAACGACAAAAATAAATTTTTTTTATTTATGAATAATAATAGGACGTGTGGTGTGAAAGAAATGAAATTTAATTTTGCTCAACGACAAAAATAAATTTATATATTGATGAATAATAATGGGACGTGCGGTGTAAAACAAACTTAATTTAATTTGGTCAATGAGAGGAATAAATTTAAATATTGATGAGAAATACTGAGACATATGGTGTCAAAGAAATAAACTTTGATTTTGCTCTCCGACAACAAAAAAATTTAAAATATTGATGAATAACAATGGGACGTGTGGTGTGAAGGAAATTAAATTTTATTTTGCTCAATGAGAAAAATAAATTTAAATATTGATGAATAATAATGGGAAGTGTGGTATGAAATAAATAAAATTTTATTTTCCTCAACGACAAAAATAAATTTATATATTGATGAATAATAATAGGATGTGTTGTGTGAAGGAAATAAAATTTAATTTTGCTCAATTACAAAAATAAACTTAAATATTGATGAATAATAATGGGACGTGTGCCACGTGTGGTGTAAAAGATATAAAATTTAATTTTGCTCAACAACAAAAATAAATTTAAATATTGATGAAAATGATTGGGACGTGTGGTGTGAAGGAAATAAAATTTAATTATAAAAAATATTTATATATTGATGAATAATAATGGGAAGTGTGGTGTGAAAGAAATGAAATTAAATTTTCCTCAACGATAAAGATAAATGAAATTTAATTTTGCTAAACAACAAAAATAAATTTAAATATTGATGAGTAATAATGGGACGTGTGGTGTGAAAGAAATAAAATTTATTTTTCTTCAACGATAAAAATAAATGAAATTTAATTTTGCTCAACGACAAAAATAAATTTAAATTTAGATGAAGAATGATGGAATGTGTGGTGTGAAGGAAATAAAATTTACTTTTGCTCGACGACAAAAATAAATTTAATTATTGATGAATAATAATGGGACGTGTGCTGTGAAAGAAATGAAATTTAATTTTGCTCAATGACAAAAATAAATTTAAATATTGATGAATAATAATGCGACGTGTGGTGTGAAGGAAATAAAATTTAATTTTGCTCAACGACAAAAATAAATTTAAGTATTGATGAATAATAATGGGATGTGTGGTGTGAAAGAAATAAAATTTAATTTTGCTCAACGAAAAAATAAATTTAAATATTGATGAATATTAATGCGACGTTTGGGTTGAAGGACATAAAATTTAATTTTGCTCAACGGCAAAAATAAATTTAAATATTTATGAATAATAAGACGTGTGGTGTGAAAGAAATAAAATTTAATTTTGCTCAAAAACAAAAATAAATTTAAATATTGATGAATAATAATGGGACGTGTGGTGAGAAGGAAATAAAATTAAATTTTGCCCAACGACAAAAATATATTTAAATATAGATGAAGAGTAATGGGACGTGTGGTGTGAAAGAAATGAAATTTATTTTCCTCAACGACAAAAATAAATTTAAAGATTGACGAGTAAAAATGAGACGTGTGGTGTGAAAGAAATTAAATTTAATTTTGCTCAACGACAAAAATAAATTTATATATTGATGAATAATAATGGGACGTGCGGTGTAAAACAAACATAATTTAATTTTGCTCAATGAGAGGAATAAATTTAAATATTGATGAGAAATACTGAGACATATGGTGTCAAAGAAATAAACTTTGATTTTGCTCTTCGACAACAAAAAAATTAAAATATTGATGAATAACAATGGGACGTGTGCTGTGAAAGAAATTAAATTTTATTTTGCGCAACGACAAAAATAAATTAAAATATTTATGAATAATAATGCGACGTGTAGTGTGAAATAAATAAAATTTAATTTTGCTCAACGACAAAAATAAATTTAAATATTGATGAATAATAATGGGACGTGTGGTGTGAAAGAAATAAAATTTAATTTTGCTCAACGACAAAAATAAATTTCAATATTGATGAACAATAATAAGACGTGTGGTGTGAAAGAAATAATATATAATTTTGCTCAACGACAAAATTAAATTTAAATATTGATGAATAATAATGCGACGTTTGGGTTGAAGGACATAAAATTTAATTTTGCTCAATAACAAAAATAAATTTTAATATTTTTGCAAAATAATTGGACATGTGGTGTAAAAGAAATAAAATTTAATTTTGCTCAACCACAAAATTAAATTTAAATATTGATTAATAATAATGGGACGTGTGGTGTGAAAGAAATAATATATAATTTTGCTCAACGACAAAATTAAATTTAAATATTGATTAATAATAATGGGACGTGTGGTGTGAAAGAAATAATATATAATTTTGCTCAACGACAAAATTAAATTTAAATATTGATTAATAATAATGGGACGTGTGGTGTGAAAGAAATAATATATAATTTTGCTCAATGACAAAATTAAATTTAAATATTGATTAATAATAATGGGACGTGTGGTGTGAAAGAAATAATATATAATTTTGCTCAACGACAAAATTAAATTTAAATATTGATTAATAATAATGGGACGTGTGGTGTGAAAGAAATAATATATAATTTTGCTCAACGACAAAATTAAATTTAAATATTGATTAATAATAATGGGACGTGTGGTGTGAAAGAAATAATATATAATTTTGCTCAACGACAAAATTAAATTTAAATATTGATTAATAATAATGGGACGTGTGGTGTGAAAGAAATAATATATAATTTTGCTCAATGACAAAATTAAATTTAAATATTGATTAATAATAATGGGACGTGTGGTGTGAAAGAAATAATATATAATTTTGCTCAACGACAAAATTAAATTTAAATATTGATTAATAATAATGGGACGTGTGGTATGAAAGAAATAATATATAATTTTGCTCAACGACAAAATTAAATTTAAATATTGATTAATAATAATGGGACGTGTGGTGTGAAAGAAATAAAATTAAATTTTGCTCAACAACAAAAATAAATGTAAATGTTGATGAATATAGTTTGTCAATGTTTTAGAATTTAAATATTTTGACATTACTATAATTTTTAAAATTATTTTATTTTTCAAATTGTTTGTTTTAGTTTCAAAAGGATTATTTTATTGTAATGAAAAAGTCTGAGGATGCTTGAAAGATTTATTTTACTGAGAACTACACTACGAGTACTGCAGTTGATTTAATAACAAAAAAAGCACAAGGGAAGTTACTCGCTTCTGGAGAGCATAAGCAGAAGTTAAAGTGTTTTTTTTTTTTTTAATTTTTTATTTATCACATTCTCCATTGCTGAGTAAAGTTCAAGACCATATGATTGTCTTGGGACGTAAGGCTACATAGAATCTCAGGAGTGGGTCTGTTTAAACTGAAAAAAAAAAAGAAATAAAAGAAACAAAAGTTCAAAACTGATAGTTTTCAGCTAAATATGGAAGACTGACCAACTCGTAGAGCATCAAATATTCAGCACCTCATCATCTTCTAATGATCTCCTCTGTCGATCATTTGAGTGAGAAGGAGTAGGACTCGAATTCTCGAGGATGGAGTTTTTGAGCGCATTTGGCAAAGAATCTGAATTGTTGGACTACAGATGTGCATTCTGTTGCTGTTGATTCTTCGACAAAGAATTTAGTTCTGCCTCCAAATTGCACGTCCTATCACCCACTGGAAATAAGTAGTGTAGGGACACTGCCATCTCTCGTCCATTATTGAAACAAACATGAGCATAGTTAGGATTGACTTCAAGTCGGTCTCTGGTCTCAACTAGGGGCTCATATTTTCTTCCGTGTACATGTTGCTTTCAAAGGACAGACTTAGCACTTGTTAACCAGGTTGGCCTGAAATCTTCAATGGCCAATTCACTTTGGAAATTGATGAGACTTTGTGGGGAGTACAATTAGTGGAGGTGGAAAGCAATGGACGAATGCTATGGAAGGCTACATCTAATACTCTTTCCCAATTTGTAATATGGAGGTTTCTCGACCGTAGAGCCGGGCTCACCGTTTGCCAGATGATAGTTACATCTTTCCAATTATCCGTTACCTTGAGGATTACAGTCAGTCATTCGACTAGTAAGAATGCCTCAAGAAAGCAAGAATTTCTTTAGTTCGTTCGACATGAAAACTGTACCACGATCAGAATGTACAAAAGGATTTCCAAATATGGAGAATGAGCTAATTAGGTGTTTCAGACAGTTGCAGCTGAAACATTGGCATGAAGGGAAAGTGAAAGTATTCGTCAATAACTGTCAGTATGTATTGGTTGCAAGAATTTGAATGTAATGGTTCTTTGAAGTCTACACTTATTGTTTTAAATGACTGACTTGCTTTTATGAGATTCTGAGGTGTCACCTTGAGGAACCTAGGTTGTACTTCAGAAAAACCTGGTAGGTCTTTGTAACTGCTCTCACATTCTCCACAGAGTATGACAGGTTTTTGGTTCTGACGAAATGTAGTATTCTGGTTACCCCTGCCCCCGGATGGCATAAGTCTGTGTGAAAGGAGTGTAATTTGTCAGTAGATGGCTGTGGAAGGATAAATTCAAAACAAGGCATCTGCAGCAACATTTTGCGTTGATGTAGGCGAAGGTTCCTTGAAGGTCTTCTCTTTGATATCGTCGATGACTTATTAGAAGTTTGCTACTCCATTAATTACTCCAAATAGAATTCGACAAAACTGGTAGAAAGATCCAGATTCTTCAAAGGCTACGAATACAAAAAACAAAAGCAAATTCTTATAGAAATGCATGACAAAAAACTAAGTTAAATTTTATGGTTATACTGTAAATGTTAGATGATTAAATTATTGATTTAACAAAACTGTATAAAACTATAATAGAGTTTGTTAAAGCTGTGGATGATAATTTGAGTAAACTAAGTATACAGGCATTTTTGATCATCCTGTATTAATATTATCTATTTAGTGAAGTTAACTCAAGTTGCTCACTGCTTTGTCTTTGAGCTTGTTTGTCGGTGACTATTGCTTACTCAGTCTCAGCCGCAATGCTACAGAAAAGTTGTGTAAACAGGTCAGAAACCACTGAACTGAGAGAAATCACTTATCAAAGAAATATGCGAAGGGGTGGTTTTAGCAGTGAAAATTGAAAACCTTGCTCTTAGATTTCTTGCCTGTTTAATTATGGTATCATTGGTGGCAGAAAAGATTTGGAATTCTGGGAGTTAACTCCTCCAACTTCAACTGTAAAAGAATCTAATTCTCATGATGACCAAACTCGTATTCTATGTTCACCTTTATTTCTCTCCTACATTTGCATTAAGCTTGTTTTTATTGTGTTTCCTTATGCTGTTTTATTCTTATTTTTTTTTTGATATATAATAAAATAATGCAACCACTTTACATGTGCATATGTGTATTTCCCATATCAGTGTAACTTTCATAATTACATACTGAATTAATGTGTTTGTTCATTTACTGTTAATTGAATATTTGAAGGTAAAAATGCAACAATGTAAAATCAAACGAGATGTTAGCAATCGTATTTAATTATTGTTATGACGCTGTTATGTTTAAGGGATCACAAGATAAAACAGAACACGGGAATAGAGTAAGAAAATGTATTGACAGGAACGTATAAAAGTGAGGGCTGTTTGTCCAGCTGCCCAACAACCTTGGTTGGTGCACCAGATATCGACTTCTGCCAAATGGTTTTGGTTTCTGGTATTTATTGTCTATAGATCAGTTCATGCGGAGGTAACACAGGTAGTCAGCCACAACAATTATGAAATTAAATTCACCGGAATTCATTTTGGTTTCTTTATAAACAAGTTGATCATTTGTATCTTTTTATAAATAGTTGAAAAATAACGAATAATGAACTCTGTGACTGTTCAGAATTTTAAAGAATTTTAAAGCATTTAAACTGTTGAAAAGAAATTCATTCAAACAAGCTTTAAAATTCTGAAAATCTTGAAAGTTTGGCAAGCTTTTTGCATCCACTAAGTTTATAAATAGATCCAAACTTTTACAATTTGGTTTAATCAATAATTTAATGATACTGTAATAATTACATTTAACTTTTAATTTAATAATACTGTTATAATTACATTTAACTTTTAAAATCTTATTTACAAATGGTAAAATAATAAAATAAATGATTACAAAAAATCAAAAAGAGAAACAAAATAAAAAAAATAAAAGTTCACCTGAACAAAACTGGGTGGAGACATTGTGTAAAATAATGATTTGTTTATTCTATTTTCTAGAATGTTCACCTGGTAAATTTGGCCGTAACTGTGCATATACTTGTCATTGTGCAAACTACAAAAATTGCAGTAAAGATGGAAGTTGCTATGATGGCATATGTGAAGCAGGATATGAAGGAAGTGACTGCCTTTTTGGTAAGGAATCATCATCATCATCAACCTGATAATCCTCATCTTCATCGTCTGTTTTCTCTGCACAGTGTAGAAATGCAATCTATCATGTAATAACTGTCTTTAAAGTATGTTATCACACCATCTTGGAGGTTTACATCTTTTTTCTGCACCCTTTCACCATTAGAACTAGGAGATTAAATTCGCAGAAACCTTCAAAATACTGTGGTTTATACATAAATATATGGTGTATTGTTTTTTATCTTTATTTGCAACTAGATTATAAATTGAGAAGGCTAAAATTGTTTGGGGAGAGATGGATAGTCATATCACATTTTATCTATTTTTATAAATTTACGCTTCAAAATCATTCCACCGATAGAATCCTATCCAATAATTTGGTTTAGCATTAAAATAACTCCTCGTTAAAAAACAAAAAAAAAAACCCTTACTTTAAACTAGACTCCATCATCACAATACCACATTCATTTTACAGAATTAAACCTACTTTTAAATTCCTTCAAAAGTACTGTGATTTTTAAATAGGGTATATTGCCTCTTCAAACATAAAGAAAATTAGTGTATTACTTTGAGTAGAGGCCCGCCACCAGTTTGTAAATGTTAAGGGTAGATATGATATGAAATCATTGTATCCAATCCTTGAGTGTCACTACATCTCATCAAAAATGCATTATACAAAAGATGATGTTAAAAGGCAGAGAAATGAATTAAGCTCGAGTCATGATATACATGTGTATGAAGGAAGAGATACCAGGAGTAGTTTTAACAAATTTCCAAGAGGGATAAGAATTTAAAAAGATGCAATTGATACAGTTTTCTGTTTCAGCAATTCTGAACATGAAAAGAATGAACACGAGTTTGATCCTAGCAATCAACTCGACCTTGATGCATCAGGCGGTACGATGGGTGGCTTTCTCAACTATGCTCTACACATAATAGTCTATGGGTTTGCAATCAGACCAGTTGAAGGAGTAGATATTAAGAACAGTAAAATCATGGAAGTTCTCAGAGAACCACTTCTGCGCTTTTCTTGGAAATGTGAGATGGAGTTGCATCCTGCTGATGCATGTGTGGCCTTCTCACAACCACCCTATCCACCAAGCACTTTACAACAATAGATAGCAACTTAGTATAGCCATATGAACTGAGTCCCTTATCGAAGGTTTTTTTAAAGGGAAAGAATAAAACTATACAGTTAAATAAGGAAAGGCAGAGGCTTAATATGCCAGTAACATATCTTACTCTTCCTCACCTTGCCAGGTATGCTACAATTCAACATGCCCCATGATGAAGAGTGACATTATTATCTCATATTTTATTGTGCTTCAAAATGGAAGTTAGGCTTAAAATATATCGATGCCTCCATTCAGTCTCGAAAGACAAAGGATACCCACTGTAGAGGCAGTTACGCATGTAATTGTGAGGCAAAGGTTGCGCAATCCCAACCATGCCTCTCCTGAATCCGCATTGTTTGAGTTCAGTGGCAAGGAGAAGTCCAGGACAACTGGAAACAATGCCAAGGTAAACAGAGAGCACATACAGCACTTGGAAATCCTAAATGTTCACCCATTTAGTATTGACCAGGTTCAGCATTGCTTAACTTTGGTGATCCAATGGGAACCAGTGTGTCAACGTGATTATGCTTAAAATATGTGTGTGCATATGATCATACAATGTCCAATGAAGAGATTGTTATACGACATGAATAGCGTGATTAACAATGTGCTGGGTTGAATACAACTTGTTTGTGCCAGGGAGTGCAAAGGAGTCAACAAAGGTTACCAATGATATAGATAAAACCCAGAACTTCCGATGACAGAGCATGCACCTGTGTTGCGAGACAGGTCAGTGAGTTTATTTTGGGTACGAGCGGTTAACAGGAATTACAACCCCACATACATACATCCTGATATAAATAGAAACGCACATGGGGACTTTTTAGTCAGTTGTGAGTTGAGTTCAAGTTTCAAATCTGACAAACAGTCATCAGCTTAAGCGCTCTCGTGGAGTGACGAGAGGCAGCTATGTATGGCAGATGAATCAATAAAGAAATCCCTGACCTCCTAGGGATAGAGAACGGGAGCACACCATTCGACTATAAAACCAATAAAGTCCAAATTGTCTCGGAGAATGAGTCTTGCATTGTTATGAGCTTTTTGTTCTAGGTGAGCTGACACGGTCAAGAGATGTGATGAAAATATAAAAAGGTACGTTTCTGCTTTTATTTTATAATTCCCCCAAAAAGGCTGAGGTACCGTAAATATTAACATTCACTCAAAATAAGCAGACATCCCATCTTTCTCTCCTCTCTCCCTCTACAACAGAACAAGATAGTTTTCTTCTAACTAGAAGAAGCAACCACAAGATGCATGCATTTGTCTGCAAGAAGACTCCATTTAGAAAACAAGAAACAAAAATTTTGAGCAATAAATGAACCAAATTTTATTATCCGTGTATGCATATATTAAATAAGGGGAGATGATATCTTCCTACATTTTTACACTTTTAGTTTTGATATCGACGACTGATGTATGACCAATTCATGTCAATGTTAAATTATTACTTGCCTTTCTTTTTTCTTCACTTATATTACACATTCGGTTTGGATCAAATTGTTAGAATTTTTTCGTATCAACAATTATGTAACCCCATGTATATTTTTGTATCCTGTTTTTATTCTCGTTCATACATTATATTTGTTGCATTTTATACTTCATTAAATTTGCTTTCGTACAAAACTGCCATTGATTTTGAATAAAAATGCAATGCTAGCTTCTTTGGAATAATGTCATGGAATCCAACATGAAAGTCTTCCTTTTCAAATCCTACCACCAAGGAGAGTAGATGCGTGCTTCATTGCCTGCTGTGAACTAATATTCCTGAGCCTTTTCTTCTGGGAGAATAACTAGCAAGAAGAAAGCCCAGGTCGCAACGAGGCAACGTCTTCCTTACAACTTTTATATATGCAGCAACAGTCCATACGTTTTTGAAGGAAAGAAATCTGGAGTAATTTAAAAGCTTTTAAACTGATAGTAAAAAAACAAAAAAAAAAGAAAATAAAGCAAATGACTTGTGAGTATGTTCCATAGAATTTATTGTGTGTATTATTTTGGGCGTACTTGTTCTTAATTTTCATATTAATGGTAGTTGTTCTTTGTTGTGATGTTTATAATTTAGGAACCAATTTGTTTTATGAAAGCCTGCTATTTTTTGTTACTTGGCATTTCTTGTTCTTGAATGTCTGCAAAGGGAATAATTTACAACCTTTGTAAATAAAATCTTTTCTTCATTTTAAGCAATTCCACTTTCGACTTTATTTCTTTAACTCCCTTTTTATTTTATCTTTTATTTTTGTGCAAGCTGTTTGTTTTTCGTCAAATTTATCTGAAAACGCATAAATTTCTAACACAATCTGTAATTTATTGCTTTGATATTTTTTTTCAGCATGTAGATATGATGGTTTTGGTGCTCGATGTAGCGGTACCTGTCATTGTGCAAACAATTATTTGTGCAATAAAAAAACTGGGGAATGCGGTGATGGAGTATGTAGTGCTGGATACATGGGACGTAAATGCCAAGAGCGTGAGGAATTCATTTTTTAATCTTTCTCTCATAAACTTTTAATCTTTCATTGGATTGCATATATATTATATGAGGAAAACGTATAAAGGAAAATCATATATCGGTTTTATGTTCGGTTAGCAGTCAGAAACTACACAGTATATACTTACAAATCTTACGTTATCATATTCAGTGTTGCCCTGATTTGCTTATAGTAAAAAAAAAAATCCTGTAATAATCATTTTTGACGGTAACCAGGGACCAAATTGGTGTATGGGGTTAAAAGAAATTTTTGTTTATTTTTTATTGCACTTGTTTCAAAAATAACATTGAAACCGTCAACTTTCTTTCCATGATATTGAACCAGTTGCCAGAGAAAAAAGTGATCAGAGAGAGAGGGAGAGAAAACAGTTTTAAAATGTTACCCACTTTTTTAACTCTTCTATTTTGTTATCCATGGCTCCAGGCGATAATGGGTATCCCTGCTACTGTGAACATATATAAAAATGATTTTTTTTTTAAACATTTTACTTTCACCAGAAACTTACAAATTTCATTAATGTAATATTTATTTCCATAAATAATTTATCTATATCTGTGTGTTTTACTTACAAGCTATAATAAGTGGTCACTTGGACTTAAATCCCAGATGAAAATAAAGTTATATCTTCATAATTTTTAAGAGACAAATTCAAATTTAAACGTAGACCAACGGCTATTTTTAATTGTTCATTACACTAAGGAAAGATAGAATCAATTTAACAATTACAACTGGTGCTACCAGATCAGGCTGTCTATTGGCTTCCTGAGACAAAATGCACCTACATTAAGTTTCCTTTTTGTTTTTCTATTCTCTTTTGTAAAACTTAATTGTGTTCTACAAAACCAAAAACAAAAACAACAGCCCTTTCCCTTCCCTCCCGTCTTTTTTTTCTTCCCCTACTTCCCAACCGGCCCTCTCGCTAACTAACTACCCCCCTGCAGAGAGTAAAAGTCTCTCAATGGGGCCACCTGTTGACCATGGGTGGCAACCTGTAATGCCTAAGGACGGGATCCTGGTGGTTGAGCAGATCATGTTCAAGGTCCTATTAGGACATGAGGTGCAACACGCCACTTTGGCCCTTACTTGAGTTAAGACAGGCAGTTGAATAGGCCAAATCCAATTAATCGGTTGGTCGTGACTAGCACTAAATCAGACAAACACAAGAAAATAAACTCACGCTTCCCACATTAGGCAATAAACTGATTTAGTAAGCAGTAGCTAGAGGGTCAATCAACTTGCTGAAGAATGGATAAAACACGGCTGGAAAAACCAACATCTTTTCTAGAAATGAGGCCATTAGAAAGGACAAAGGAAACACAGGTGCTTGAGTCCATCAGCAGGAAGAGTATACTTCTCCTGTATCCTTGTTGTGTTGGAGCGAATGGTCCCCCCCCCAACTTTTCACAAATAGGGCTCCAAGGCGAGTGGGGAGCAGGAAAAATGAAAAATGCCTCAAAAAAGTAACCATTTGTTGTGCGTGTGTTAACAGCCTTAAAAATATCAGAAAATAATAATTAATATCTAACGGTGAGACCTTTTCAAAGCAAATCTTTAAAAATAGTTAAAAGTCTCTACCCCCCCCCCCACGCACGTTTTGAAATGTTTCTATGTATTTTTAAAATGTTTGGAACTTATGACCCCACCTCCACTCCATTTCCGCATTTCTGCCCCCACCTCCACCACTAAACTTGAAAAAAATACTAATGATTACACATCTCTCTACATCACCGAGAAGTGGGGTCTCATTTTATGCTAAGTTTATATAGGAAAGTGATCCCTCACACTAAAACGCTAATTTTTTATTATTTAAAAAGAAATAATTCTTTTATATTATCTTTAAGGGCTGTTGAAACATTAGCCAAAAGAAAGATTTGGATTTCTTTTTATGAGGTAAACTACACTAGGTTAGGTCATAAAAAAATCAAATACTTTTTTAAATATGTAAATTGATCAAGTAGTTTTTTGTTTTTTTTTAATTATAGAAACCTGTTTGCTTTGTTTTTTTATTTGAAAACAATTCCAACTTGCAATGAAAAATACAAATAAAATAATCATAAATAAATAACTTTGGACACAAAAAACAGTTTTTTAAGTTCTACTTTTAATCACATACAACTTGGGTAAAGAAAATATCTTTAAAATAGTATGTAGGTGCACCTGAACAATTGGCATCCCTCTTATTTTTTCCTTTTCATCTTTTTTCAACTTTTTCTGCAGATTATTGGACACTAAGCTACCAGATTATAAAAATTGAAAAAAATCAATATTTAAAAAATTGAAAGAGGGTTCAGTTTCACATGTGCTAGTAAATCAACCCCCCATTTTTAGAACCGATTTACAGCCCCAATTTGACATTAACTTCTTCAGCCGACCCCCCCCCTTATTATTTTTTTTTTTGCAATTTTTCACTTTGAGTAAAGTTTGGTTTGCCCCCCCCCACCAGACATTTTTTAATTAGTTTACCTGTTAGCTCTTAAAGAGTGATGAATAATGTTAAAAATAAAAAGCGATTTGGAGATTATATTGTCTTTTATTGTCTTGAGAAAACATTTTAAGGAATGAGTGAAGAAAATAAAACTTAAGAAGCCTCCAGAGCACTACTGCAAGCACTAATTTAAATAAAGGAACCCCCTACTAAAAGCACTCTAAAACCAAGTTTCTACCCCCCTCCCCCTTCCTTGAAGAAAAAATATTTTTAAGTAAGGCCTGAAAACAAATACATCGTCGGAATCCACAGGAGTGCTACTAAAGGCAGTAAATATGGTTATAAGTATGATTATAGTTATACATTGTATATTTATATTTAAATCAGTTTTTTTTTAACTCAACAGGTTTAAATTACATTTATTTGTAAGGAAAACATGTTAAAATAAGTTAAAAAAAAACTATTGCTGACCTTGTGTATGCTTTGAATAGCAGCAGTGGCTTTTAATATCTGACCCAAGACAGGGCAGCTATGAAATAGATAAGCTGACAAATTTTTTGAAACTAGAAGTCACAAACTGTTTAAATGCCCAACCAAGTTGATCTGAGTTTTATAATTATATAGATAGATATAAACATTTAGTTGCATTATGGGATTATCTAATCTTGAATGGCAACTCAGAATTTCAAATTAACACTTTTTTTTCTTTCTTTTTAAAATGGGTATTTATTTTTATTTACAGGGTGTCATCCTGGTACTTTTGGTGAAGGATGTATATTCAATTGTCATTGTGCAAACGATTTCCCATGCAACATTGAAAATGGAAAATGTGTGAATGATAACTGCGCATTTGGATACATGGGAGACAATTGTCAGCAAGGTAAGAAAAACTTAAGATAGAAGCACAACTGGGTTTTGATATTTTTCACAACTAATATTTCACACAAAATTTTTGTAGCAGTCTTAAATATTAACATCTGTTTTCCTCTGAAGAGCAACCCTAGCAAGGTTACTTTTCTGAATTTTTTAGACGAGTATTGGTTATTCATATTATGTGGATTCTTCAGACTACTGTTCTCATCTTGAGTGTCATTTTCACAACGTTTCAATCGATGTAACCTCCGACTTTCTTCAGGTGTATCTTTTTAAACAAAGACCCGTGACACAGTTGTTAGAGTACTTGGAAAAATTAATTGTAAAAGCGATATTCTCCTGAAGGTTCAATTCTCAGTGTGGGTGATCGAAAAATACAATTGCAAATTATTTAGGACTTCTATCCAGTCATGGCTGATGGAACGAGAACATGCTACCCCCGTGAAGTAAATAAAGGGCTCTGTTCAAAATTCCATTCAAATTCCTGAGTTCTAATAACATACTGTACGAGCCTTTTTCAAGTCTCACACAAAACACACATTCATATTTCAAGCTGTCATATACATACGCGCACACAAACATACGCGCCCACATCCACACATGTACACATATTCACGTATGCATACATACACTCACATTCACGTATATATACACACACGCTTATGTATACACATGTACTCACACACGCGAACACGAACACACACATGGACGACGTCACTTCCGCTTTCTAGGGAAATACACATGCGCAAATGACACTCCAGAAGCGAGTATAAAACATGGAGACAAGCTGTTTCTAATCCTCTTTTTAGGACCAACTCTCAACTAGAGAGGTTGGGCGAAAAAGCTGCCGCCGTTTCGGCGCATGCGCACCTCACGCCCACTTCCTACTATGTATGGGGCACGAGCTAATGACTGTATGTATACATTCTCCCTCTTTCTCTCTCCATCTACTACTGGCCACTAAGAACACCTTCGCGTAGCTGGCTACTAACTGATGACAACTCTAATATCCTCTTCCTTGACTACACACTGGATTCTCATTTCCACTACAACACTCACTTCAATTCCCACGCGCGAACAAACAATAATGACCCAAACTTGAGATGAAAACATTTCCTTTCCTTGCTACAACACCAGTCCTGCAACGGACATTGGTTACATACGCGCGGACATGTTATAACTAAAATGTTCATTTCTTTCAACAGCAAATAAACGACGTTTATCTTATCCATTACTTGAGTGTTTGTTTCCTTCAATTCCCATTCGTTTCATTATTCTTTTGTAACGAGATTGGATTATTTATATATCCTAGTCCCCTACAATACTTCCACTATTAAAAGGCAAATAACATATTTCCACTATTAAAAGGCAAACAACATATTTCCACTATTAAAAGGCAAATAAAATACTTCCACTATTAAAAGGCAAACAACATATTTCCAATATTAAAAGGAAAATAACATTTCCACTATTAAATGGCAAATAACATATTTCCACTATTAAAAGGCATATAACATATTTCCACTATGAAAAGGCATATAACATATTTCCACTATTAAAAGGCATATAACATATTTCCACTATTAAAAGGCAAATAACATATTTCCACTATTAAAAGGCAAATAACATATTTCCACTATTAAAAGGAAAATAACATATTTCCATTATTAAAAGGCAAATCAAATATTTTCACTTTTAAAAGGCAAATAACATATTTCCACTATTAAAAGGCAAATAACATTTTTCCACTATTAAAAGGCAAATAACATATTTCCACTATTAAAAGGAAAATAACATATTTCCAATATTAAAAGGCAAATAACATATTTCCAATATTAAAAGGCAAATAACATATTTCCACTATTAAAAGGCAAATAACATATTTCCACTATTAAAAGGAAAATAACATATTTCCACTATTAAAAGGAAAATAACATATTTCCATTATTAAAAGGCAAATCAAATATTTTCACTTTTAAAAGGCAAATAACATATTTCCACTATTAAAAGGCAAATAACATATTTCCAATATTAAAAGGCAAATAACATATTTCCACTTTTAAAAGGCAAATAACATATTTCCACTATTAAAAGGAAAATAACATATTTCCAATATTAAAAGGCAAATAACATATTTCCAATATTAAAAGGCAAATAACATATTTCCACTATTAAAAGGAAAATAACATATTTCCAATATTAAAAGGCAAATAACATATTTCCAATATTAAAAGGAAAATAACATATTTCCAATATTAAAAGGCAAATAACATATTTCCAATATTAAAAGGAAAATAACATATTTCCACTATTAAAAGGCAAATAACATATTTCCACTATTAAAAGGCAAATAACATATTTCCACTATTAAAAGGAAAATAACATATTTCCAATATTAAAAGGCAAATAACATATTTCCAATATTAAAAGGAAAATTACATATTTCCACTATTAAAAGGAAAATAACATTTCCACTATTAAAAGGCAAAAACATATTTCCAATATTAAAAGGAAAATAACATATTTCCACTATTAAAAGGTAAATAGCATTTCCATTATTAAAAGGCAAATAGCATTACCACTATTAAAAGGCAAATAACATTTCCATTATTAAAAGGCAAATAGCATTTCCACTATTAAAAGGCAAATAACATATTTCCACGATTAAAAGGCAAATAACATATTTCCAATATTAAAAGGCAAATAACATATTTCCACTATTAAAAGGCCAATAACATATTTCCACTATTAAAAGGCAAATAACATATTTCCACTATTAAAAGGCAAATAACATATTTCCATTATTAAGAGGCAAATAAAATACTTCCACTATTAAAAGGCAAACAACATATTTCCAATATTAAAAGGCAAATAACATTTCCACTATTAAATGGCAAATAACATATTTCCACTATTAAAAGGCATATAACATATTTCCAATATGAAAAGGCATATAACATATTTCCACTATTAAAAGGAAAATAACATATTTCCACTATTAAAAGGCAAATAACATATTTCCACTATTAAAAGGAAAATAACATATTTCCATTATTAAAAGGCAAATCAAATATGTTCACTTTTAAAAGGCAAATAACATATTTCCACTATTAAAAGGCAAATAACATATTTCCACTATTAAAAGGCAAATAACATATTTCCACTATTAAAAGGAAAATAACATATTTCCAATATTAAAAGGCAAATAACATATTTCCAATATTAAAAGGCAAATTACATATTTCCACTATTAAAAGGCAAATAACATTTCCACTATTAAAAGGCAAATAACATATTTCCACTATTAAAAGGCAAATAACATATTTCCACTATTAAAAGGCAAATAACATATTTCCACTATTAAAAGGAAAATAACATATTTCCATTATTAAAAGGCAAATCAAATATTTTCACTTTTAAAAGGCAAATAACATATTTCCACTATTAAAAGGCAAATAACATATTTCCACTATTAAAAGGCAAATAACATATTTCCACTATTAAAAGGAAAATAACATATTTCCAATATTAAAAGGCAAATAACATATTTCCAATATTAAAAGGAAAATTACATATTTCCACTATTAAAAGGCAAATAACATTTCCACTATTAAAAGGCAAATAACATATTTCCACTATTAAAAGGCAAATAACATATTTCCACTATTAAAAGGAAAATAACATATTTCCACTATTAAAAGGCAAATAACATATTTCCAGTATTAAAAGGCAAATAACATATTTCCACGATTAAAAGGCAAATAACATATTTCCAATATTAAAAGGCAAATAACATATTTCCACTATTAAAAGGCAAATAACATTTCCACTATTAAAAGGCAAATAACATTTCCACTATTAAAAGGCAAAAAACATATTTCCAATATTAAAAAGAAAATAACATATTTCCACTATTAAAAGGCAAATAGCATTTCCATTATTAAAAGGTAAATAGCATTTCCACTATTAAAAAGCAAATAGCATTTCCACTATTAAAAGGCAAATAGCATTTCCACTATTAAAAGGCAAATAGCATTTCACTATTAAAAGGCAAATAATATATTTCCACTATTAAAAGGCAAATAACATATTTCCACTATTAAAAGGCAAATAACAGACTTCCACTTTAAAAGGCAAATAGCATTTCCACTATTAAAAGGCAAATAGCATTTCAACTATTAAAAGGCAAATAACATTTCCACTATAAAAAGCAAATAACACACTACCATTATTAAAAGGCAAATAATATATTTCCACTATTAAAATGCAAATAACATATTTCCATTATTAAAAGGCAAATAACATATTTCCATTATTAAAAGGCAAATAAAATATTTCCACTATTAAAAGGCAAATAACATATTTCCAATATTAAAAGGAAAATAACATTTCCACTATTAAAAGGCAAATAACATATTTCCACTATTAAAAGGCATATAACATATTTCCACTATTAAAAGGCATATAACATATTTCCACTATTAAAAGGCAAATAACATATTTCCATTATTAAAAGGCAAATAACATATTTTCACTATTAAAAGGCAAATAACACATTTCCACTATTAAAAGGCATATAACATATTTCCACTATTAAAAGGCAGATAACATATTTCCACTATTAAAAGGCAGATAACATATTTCCACTATTAAAAGGCATATAACATATTTCCACTATTAAAAGGCAAATAACATATTTTCACTATTAAAAGGCAAAAACCATATTTCCACTATTAAAAGGCAAATAACATATTTCCACTATTAAAAGGAAAATAACATATTTCTACTATTAAAAGGCAAATAACATATTTCCAATATTAAAAGGCAAATAACATATTTCCACTATTTAAAGGCAAATAACATATTTCCATTATTAAAAGGCAAATAACATATTTCAATTATTAAAAAGCAAATAACATATTTTCACTATTAAAAGGCAAAT
The DNA here is from genome assembly GCF_053919585.1 of Euprymna scolopes. Lineage (NCBI taxonomy): Eukaryota > Metazoa > Mollusca > Cephalopoda > Sepiida > Sepiolidae > Euprymna > Euprymna scolopes. The sequence continues at coordinate 91,834,106 of NC_136508.1, read as the reverse complement.
AACATATTTCCATTATTAAAAGGCAAATAACATATTTCCAATATTAAAAGGCATATAACATATTTCCACTATTAAAAGGCAAATAACATATTTCCACTATTAAAAGGCATATAACATATTTCCACTATTAAAAGGCAAATAACATATTTCCATTATTAAAAGGCAAATAAGATATTTCCACTATTAAAAGGCAAATAACATATTTCCACTATTAAAAGGCAAATAAATTATTTCCACTATTAAAAGGCAAATAACATATTTCCACTATTAAAAGGCAAATAACATATTTCCATTATTAAAAGGCAAATAACATATTTCCACTATTAAAAGGCAGATAACATATTTCCACTATCTAAAGGCAAATAACATATTTCCACTATTAAAAGGCATATAACATATTTCCACTATTAAAAGGCAAATAACATATTTCCACTATTAAAAGGCAAATAACATTTCCACTATTAAAAGGAAAATAACATATTTCCACTATTAAAAGGCAAATAACATACTTCCACTATTAAAAGGCAAATAACATTTCCACTATTAAAAGCAAATAACATATTTCCACTATTAAAAAGCAAATAACATATTTCCACTATTAAAAGGCAAATAACATATTTCCACTATTAAAAGGCAAATAAGATATTTCCACTATTAAAAGGAAAATAACATATTTCCACTATTAAAAGGAAAATAACATATTTCCACTATTAAAAGCAAATAACATATTTCCAATATTAAAAGGCAAATAACACATTTCCACTATTAAAAGGAAAATAACATATTTCCATTATTAAAAGGCAAATAACATATTTCCACTATTAAAAGGCAGATAACATATTTCCACTATCTAAACGCAAATAACATATTTCCACTATTAAAAGGCATATAACATATTTCCACTATTAAAAGGCAAATAACATATTTCCATTATTAAAAGGCAAATAAGATATTTCCACTATTAAAAGGCAAATAAAATATTTCCACTATTAAAAGGCAAATAACATATTTCCACTATTAAAAGGCAAATAACATTTCCACTATTAAAAGGCAAATAACATATTTCCACTATTAAAAGGCAAATAACATACTTCCACTATTAAAAGGCAAATAACATTTCCACTATTAAAAGCAAATAACATATTTCCACTATTAAAAGGCATATAACATATTTCCACTATTAAAAGGCAAATAACATATTTCCAATATTAAAAGGCAAATGACATATTTCCACTATTAAAAGGCAAATAACATATTTCCACTATTAAAAGGAAAATAACATATTTCCACTATTAAAAGGCAAATAACATTTCCACTATTAAAAGGCAAATAACATATTTCCACTATTAAAAGGCTAATAACATATTTCCACTATTAAAAGGCAAATAACATTTCCACTATTAAAAGCAAATAACATATTTCCACTATTAAAAGGCAAATAACATTTTTCCACTATTAAAAGGCAAATAACATATTTCCACTATTAAAAGGCAAATAACATATTTCCACTATTAAAAGGAAAATAACATATTTCCACTATTAAAAGGCAAATAACATACTTCCACTATTAAAAGGCAAATAACATTTCCACTATTAAAAGCAAATAACATATTTCCACTATTAAAAGGCTAATAACATATTTCCACTATTAAAAGGCAAATAACATATTTCCACTATTAAAAGGCAAATAAGATATTTCCATTATTAAAAGGCAAATAACATATTTCCACTATTAAAAGGAAAATAACATATTTCCACTATTAAAAGGCAAATAACATATTTCCACTATTAAAAGTCAAATAACATTTCCACTATTAAAAGGCAGATAACATATTTCCACTATTAAAAGGCAAATAACATTTCCACTATTAAAAGGCAAATAACATATTTCCAATATTAAAAGGAAAATAACATATTTCCATTATTAAAAGGCAAATAGCATTTCCACTATTAAAAGGCAAATAGCATTTCCACTATTAAAAGGCAAATAACATATTTCCACTATTAAAAGGCAAATAACATATTTCCACTATTAAAGGCAAATAACATATTTCCACTATTAAAAGGCAAATAACATATTTCCAATATTAAAAGGCAAATAACATATTTCCACTATTAAAAGGGAAATAACATATTTCCAATATTAAAAGGCAAATAACATATTTCCACTATTAAAAGGCAAATAACATTTCCACTATTAAAAGGCAAATAACATATTTCCAATATTAAAAGGCAAATAACATATTTCCACGATTAAAAGGCAAATAGCATTTCCACGATTAAAAGGCAAATAGCATTTCCACTATTAAAAGGCAAATAGCATTTCCACTAGTAAAAGGCAAATAGCATTTCACTATTAAAAGTAGTGGTGGGACGATTAATCGGAATCGGAATCGTTAATCGTAAGAATCGTGTATTTTGGGAGGTATCGGAATCGGAATCGCATCGTTAAAAAATACCTTAATTTTCCGATTCCTTCATTACGATTCTTTTAGTCTGATGCTGAAAAAAAGAAAAAAAATTCCTGATATTTCTAACCGCAAGAGAGAAATAAAAAGAAACCAAAGAAATTCATTATTAACAGGGCAATGCTTAGTGCCCCTCCCTTACAAGGTTCATTCATTCAAATCTATTGTAATCAAAACTACAAAAGAGTTAACTTGAAAAGAAGTATGCAGGGCTCTACATTGCGAGTAAAAATTAAAAAAAAAACGCTTATCTTTTTGGCGATTGTTTTTTTTAACTGACAAATCTTCTAATACTGAATGAAAATGCTTTTTCAACTTATATTTTCTTAAAATAAAACGAGCAAAGTCAAATTATTTAAACAGTAAAAGGTTTAATAGAACAATATAGTTTTTTTTTTCTTTTTTTAAAAGAAGGCTTTTGAAAGAAATATCTCTAAAATGTAATTGATCAGGTTGTATTATTTCGCAAAGTTTTGACAGTAGTCGGTTTCTTTTGAAGTTTAAAAAAAATCGACCCCATACCTATCTCTTCCAAACCTAAAGTTATTAAATAACCCCTTCGTTGATTTAAGGGTAATTAATTCAATTCAGTGAAGTTTGTTTTTTTTTTTTAACTTCATTGAAATAAAATCCATTATTTTTTTTCCTCCAGAAAGATAAAACCCTGAATTTGATTATATTAAAAGCAGAATAATATAATCTTTTTTCTAGAATTTTAAATTGAAAATTAAAAGTGTTTTGCGCAGTTCTTTGCCGAACGAAAAAGAAATTAATATATATATTTTTAAAAGGTTTTGTAATCAGTTAATTTTTATGTCTAAATAATATTTACGATTAATTCAATAATTTCATTTTAAAAAGTATTTATAAATAGAATTTTACTAAGGACTTATAGTTGGGTTTGTATTACTGTACACATAGATTCGAAAAAGTTGTCAAAAAACAAATATATAACAAATAAATGTTATCAAAGGCAAGATAAGTTATTTTTCTACCTAACTGGATATATTTTTCGGGTTTTTATTCAATGTAACATGTTTATTCAGCTCGAAAAGCATACAGTGTTTACCGATGTATTGGAAAATTCAAAATGGCGCCCGACACTCTCTTTAACACGGTAAGTTTGGGAAAAGATGTTATAAATAATAAACTATACAAAATACTGCTAGAAACTTGCGCACAGAAATCACTTTTTCCACTGCTTCAAACGTAATAGATGTATGGAAACTAAAGCCGTTTTCAGGACTGCCAGCAACCATTGTAAGAAAGTAATAAGGAACGCAAGAGTGTTGTATGCTCAATCTGTTAAGTCCAAAGTAGCTGAGCAGCGGCTTGGTTCCCACCAGTTTTGGCAAATAGCAAACAGAATCCTGAACAGAAGCGTGTGCTCCATCCCAACTATTATCAATGGACCTGAGGTAATCTCGTCAGCATCAGACAAAGCCAAACTCTTTGTCAAGAACTTTGCAGCTAATTCTACCCTTTGCGACCAAGACCGCCAACCCCCAATATTTCCTCCTGTATCAGAAAACACGCTATGTGATATACGTATATCTGTATGTGATGTTGCGAAGCTAATCAAAAACCTTGATTCGAGTAAAGCAACTGGCCCTGACGGTATTCCAATTATAGTACTCAAAAAACTTCAACCTGAATTAGCGCCCATACTTACAAAACTGTTTAAACGTTGTCTTAAGGAGAATAGTTTCCCATCTCCCTGGAAAATCTCATCAGTATGCCCTGTATTTAAGAATTCAGGTGATCGCTCATCCCCCTCTCAGTACAGGCCAATAAGTCTCCTGTGCGTCATGAGTAAGTTGCTAGAATCTGTGTTAAATACAGAAGTAATCAAACATCTCAACAAAAATAACCTTCTTAGTGACACTCAATATGGTTTCCGTTCTGCTAGATCTACAGCAGATGTCCTTACAGTTATATCGCATAGGATTAGCAAATCTCTCGACGGTGGCAATCTTTCTAGGGCAATTGCTCTTGACATATCTAAAGCCTTTGATAGGGTATGGCATAAAGGTTTACTTCATAAGATCGCTAGCTATGGTATAGCTGGAAAAGTCTTCTCAATTATTAAAACATTTCTTTCTGATAGGTTCATAAGAGTAGTAGTTGAGGGGCAAAAATCAGAAGCTCACAGTATTAATGCCGGTGTCCCTCAGGGATCCATCCTGGGCCCAACTCTTTTCCTGATCTACATTAATGATCTTCCAAATCATATCCTTACATCATTTGTAGACATTTATGCTGACGACACTACCATTTATGGTAGCACATCTAAGACAGTAAACGACCAAGATCTCTCCAATTCTCTCTCCTCTGATCTTGAGCACGTAGTACAATGGGGAAAGGAGTGGCTGGTTACTTTTAATGCATCTAAAACCAAGCTTCTCTCTTTACATCATCAACATTCTAATTCACATTTGTCATCAATTGAAATGAATGGCTCTCGTCTTCAGGAGGCCTCAAGTTTTGACAAGCTTCTGGGCTTGACCATTACTCCTGATCTTAAATGGAACACGTATATCAAATCTGTTGCCAAGGCCGCTGGAAAAATGGTGGGATCTTTCTATCGATCCAGTAGATATCTCACTGCTGATGCTATTCTCTACCTATATAAGAGCCAGGTACGTCCAAGGATGGAATACTGTTGCCACATCTGGGCAGGAGCTGCTAGAAAGGACTTGTCCTGCCTTGATAGAGTTCAAAATAGACTTCGTAGCCTCGTAGGAGATGTCCTTTTCTCCTCCTTGCAACCTCTATCTCACAGAAGAGATGTTGCGAGTTTGTCTCTGATGTATCGTTATTTTCATGGAAAGTGTTCAACTGAGCTTCAATCTATGGTCCCCCCTCGCCAAACTTTCACAAGAAACACTCGTCTAGCTGTAAACACTATCAATAATTTCCCCCACTCTTTATCTGTGCCTAAACCTAAACGTAGATTCCATGAACAAAGCTTCTTTCTTAGAACTGCACGCCTGTGGAATTGTCTTCCGTTTTCCTGCTTTCCGGCTGACTACAATATGGTTGTGTTCAAGTCTAAAGTAAATAAGTTCTTGATGAGCCGTTCCATATAAGTTATTAAATTTACCAAATTTTCATTACTAATGATTACTATATTGACCAATTTCTACTGTACACTCTTTAACCCTTATCCTTGAGTGGCCTCTGGGCCTTGATAATGTGGTGACGCCTTTGTAAAAAAAAAAAAAAAAAAAAAAAAAAAAAAACTCGTTCAATATATGTTACCGTGACATATTTTGATATATATTCGGTGTTTTTTTTAATAGTATTTTGTCTAGTTTATTATTTATAACACCTTTTCCCGAACTTACAATGTTAAAGAGAGTGTCGGGCGCCATTTTGAATTTTCCAATACATCGGTAAACACTGCATGTTTTTCGAGCTGAATAAACATGTTACATGTTTGTAAAAACAAAAAAAATGTATCCAGTTTGGTAGAAAAGTAACTTATCTTGCCTTTGATAATATTTGTTTGTTATATATTTGTTTTTTGACAACTTTTTCGAATCTATGTGTACAGTAATACAAACCCGGTTATTTTGTATCTACGGCGCCATGTCACGTGGTATATTGTTTTTTTTTTCATTACGCACGTTCATTTATAAATTATTAAATTAAATATTTATCTTTTTTATATTTAATTAGTATATATTTTCTTTCTCTTCCGCTATATTTTTTTTATTTAATTCATTAAATCTGTTAATTATGAGGACCAAAATAATGAATCGTGTGTATTTATTCTCTAATTTTCTTGTTTTTGTTCTGTTATATAAATTCTATTTTATTTGTTTTTTTCTCTGAAGGATAAATTCTATTTTCTTTGAGTTTTTTTTTCTGTATTCCAATTAAGTAAAATAAATTTTCTCTAGAATAAATTTTGCTAATTTTTCCGTTTAGTTTGCTATATAATAATTTTATTTAATTCAAAACACGACAGTGTAAACATAAAATATCTCTTCCAAAGTTAGGGAACATATTTGGGAACTACCGACCATAAGTATAAAACTACCTGGTATATTTCAAAACAATAAATTCCCTAGGAATCGGAATCGGAATCGTACTTGGTATCGGAATCATTAATCAATATTTTCCTGGAATCGGAATCGGAATCGTATAAAAATTAGGAATCGTCCCAACACTAATTAAAAGGCAAATAGCATTTCCACTATTAAAAGACAAATAACATATTTCCACTATTAAAAGGCAAATAACAGACTTCCACTTTAAAAGGCAAATAACAGACTTCAACTTTAAAAGACAAATAACATTTCCACTATTAAAAAGCAAATAACATATTTCCACTATTAAAAGGCAAATAACATATTTCCACTATTAAAAGGCAAATAACATATTTCCACTATTAAAAGGCAAATAACATTTCCACTATTAAAAGGCAAATAACAGACTTCCACTTTAAAAGGCAAACAGCATTTCCACTATTAAAAGGCAAATAGCATTTCCACTATTAAAAGGCAAATAACATATTTCCACTATTAAAAGGCAAATAACATATTTCCAATATTAAAAGGAAAATAACATATTTCCACTATTAAAAGGCAAATAACATATTTCCACTATGAAAAGGCAAATAACATATTTCCACTATTAAAAGGCAAATAACATATTTCCACTATTAAAAGGCAAATAACATTTTTCCACTATTAAAAGGCAAATAACATATTTCCACTATTAAAAGGCAAATAACATTTTTCCACTATTAAAAGGCAAATAACATATTTCCACTATTAAAAGGCAAATAACATATTTCCAATATTAAAAGGCAAATAACATTTCCACTATTAAAAGGCAAATAACATATTTCCAATATTAAAAGGAAAATAACATATTTCCACTATTAAAAGGCAAAAAGCATTTCCATTATTAAAAGGCAAATAGCATTTCCACTATTAAAAGGCAAATAGCATTTCCACTATTAAAAGGCAAATAGCATTTCCACTATTAAAAGGCAAATAGCATTTCCACTATTAAAAGGCAAATAGCATTTCACTATTAAAAGGCAAATAGCATTTCCACTATTAAAAGGCAAATAACATATTTCCACTATTAAAAGGCAAATAACATATTTCCAATATTAAAAGGCAAATAACATATTTCCATTATTAAAAGGCAAATAACATATTTCCAATATTAAAAGGCAAATAACATATTTCCACTATTAAAAGGCAAATAACATATTTCCACTATTAAAAGGCAAATAACATATTTCAACTATTAAAAGGCAAATAACATATTTCCATTATTAAAAGGCAAATGACATATTTCCAATATTAAAAGGCATATAACATATTTCCAGTATTAAAAGGCAAATAACATATTTCCAATATTAAAAGGCATATAACATATTTCCACTATTAAAAGGCAAATAAAATATTTCCACTATTAGAAGGCAAATAACATATTTCCACTATTAAAAGGCAAATAACATATTTCCACTATTAAAAGGCAAATAACATATTTCCACTATTAAAAGGCAAATAAAATATTTCCACTATTAGAAGGCAAATAACATATTTCCACTATTAAAAGGCAAATAACATATTTCCAATATTAAAAGGCAAATAACATATTTCCACTATTAAAAGGCTAATAACATATTTCCACTATTAAAAGGGAAATAACATATTTCCACTATTAAAAGGCAAATAACATATTTCCACTATTAAAAGGCAAATAACATATTTCCAATATTAAAAAGAAAATAACATATTTCTACTATTAAAAGGCATATAACATATGTCCACTATTAAAAGGCAGATAACATATGGCCACTATTAAAAGGCAGATAACATATTTCCACTATTAAAAGGCAAATAACATTTCCACTATTAAAAGGCAAATAACATATTTCCACTATTAAAAGGCAGATAACATATTTCCATTATTAAAAGGCAAATAACATTTACACTATTAAAAGGCAAATAACACATTTCCATTATTAAAAGGCAAATAATATATTTCCACTATTAAAAGGCAAATAACATATTTCCATTATTAAAAGGAAAATAACATATTTCCACTATTAAAAGGCAAATAACATATTTCCACTATTAAAAGGCAAATAACATATTTCCACTATTAAAAGGCAAATAACATATTTCCAATATTAAAAGGAAAATAACATTTCCACTATTAAAAGGCAAATAACATATTTCCACTATTAAATTAAAGCAAATTCATCTTCAAAATTATAAGAAACTCAAGTCTTTATATCTCATTGTGTCTTGTTAGGTGAGATTAATATTAATTCCAATAGTTAAAGGATTTTTTGTAGTAAAATTAAGATTATAGGTTGTTTTGTGCAGTTTTTATTTTTTTAAATCCATTGATTTCACAGGCAATTGTATATTGAATGTATCTTATCTATTCTTCATTATGCATTTGCAAGACATTGGCTATAGATTCCAGTTCTGTAACCTATGTGAAATGAACTAATAGAATTGAAGAATTTGAGTTTTAGATGTGGAGTCAGTTATCCAAAATAGAGAATTAGATGTGCAAATGATGTCTTCAAAAGATCCAAAGAAATTAATTTTAGCAGAGATAGTTCACAAAATGTAGGCAGACCTCAAATGAATTGGAAACAGTTGGCAGTTGAAAGCAAGACATGAGTGATAGAAAATTGTGAAGATAACGAATGAAAAAGTCTAATCCTGTCAAGGGAAAAATAAGAAGAAGACTTTCATTGCATAGATTGAAACAGATCAATTTTTTCTAAGCAAAGTAACAAGGATACTGAGTTTATAAATAATATGAATTGGGTTTGAAACCGCTTGTAGGAACATACTTTCTACTGTTTATTGGACATATTTAAAAGCTGGATTTAGTATTATATTTATTTCGAGTTATTATTTGTTACTGCTTTTCTGTATTTATCATTGCTACAATTCAAAAAGTGTATATTTTTCCACTATCATATTTTGTAATGATTTATTTTTCTGTACATTTGGTTTTTGCTTTTGATTGTTATATAATTATGTTTATTGTAATCTTGTATATTCATTTGCTTTTAACAGTTAGTCCTGCTAGCCCCCTTTTGTTCCACAAAAAACGATTAATGACTGTTACATATTACAAGAATATGCTTTCACAGTTACATGTAAACTCATTTGCAAGATACATAAAGTCATTTGAGTATAACTGACCTTTGTTTAATATATGTAAAGGTGGCTCTGATTGGCTGAGTGTAACCATGTGACATAATATGGTTTCGGATTGGCATAAATGGCTGCAATTGAAAATAAGTGAAGAAACAATGTAGTGTGAGAAATACAAGCAACTCATAAGGACATGGATCCATATGTAAGTGTAATAGAATACGTTAAGTGAAAATATTGTTTGCATCTGCCTAAAAGTATCTCGCAATCTGTTTCACATAAAAGTATTCAGACTACATTGCTATCTCTATCAGAAAGGCAAATGATATAAATATCCCTACCATTAAAAGGAAAATAATAATTTCCTTTAAAACAATAACATACATAGCCCCACCATTAAAAAGCGAATAGCATACAGTATCATACTAAAGGTAAAAAGCATACATACCTCTCCCCTTTTAAAAGGCTAATAACATACTTCCACTATTAAAAGGCTAATAACATACCTCTCCCCTTTTAAAAGGCAAATAACATACCTCTCCCCTTTTAAAATGCAAATAACATACCTCTCCCCTTTTAAAAGGCAAATAACATACCTCTCTCCTTTTAAAAGGCAAATAACATACCTCTCCCCTTTTAAAAGACAAATAACATATTTCCATTATTAAAAGGCAAATAACATATTTCCACTATTAAAAGGCAAATAACATATTTCCAATATTAAAAGGAAAATAACATTTCCACTATTAAAAGGCAAATAACATATTTCCACTATTAAATTAAAACATACTTCCACTATTAAAAGGCAAATAACATATTTCCACTATGAAAAGGCTAATTACATACTTCCACTATTAAAAGGCTAATAACATACCTGTCTGGTTTAAAAGGCTAATAACATATTTTCACTATTAAAGGTAAAAATAGCATACATATCAGTAATTTAAAGTTTGTTGTGTTTTTGGCAGCATGAACCATTACGTAATTTTTTAGAAACTAAACTTTCAACATTTTTTCTTTAAAAAAATTTCTGTTTACTCTGAATTCAGTTAACATGGATATTATTCTTCAACTTTTCTTCGGCATCGTTGTAGTAATTGCTATCATCGTTGGACTTGTAATTGCCTTTGGGTAAGATTTCTTTTCTTTGTATCATTTAAATTTTATTTTGTCATTTCTGTCTTGTATGTCTCATTAGATAAGAAAAAATAGGTGAAATTTTTGCTTAGATGTTTTGCTGTTTATGCTATTGAAAAACACCAATAGTTTTGTTGTATATGAGTATGTCTGCATCAGTTTGTATATCAAGTTAAAAATAATAGTTATATGAATGTGTATATATGTATATATATATATATATATATATATATATATATATATTAGTATTTATTTAGGCAGCATTCTTTCATTTAAACGAACATTGTTATAGACAACATAAAGCTTCCATTTAATTAGACCTTTTAAGCATTTGAGTGTGTTTGGGCTGAAATGAAGTGATTTGGTTAAGGCAGGTTTTTGTGTTTCAATGTATATAGTTTCAAGTATTTTGAAATTTTTGGCGTTCGTTTTGTGGTGTTGTTGCGGGGGCCGGTCGTCCGGAGACAATCGACCCAACAACTAACAAAATAGACACAGGCAAAAGGTAAACAGCATGCAAGGCAAAGAAGAATGACAGACACAGGTTGTTTGGTTAAAGACGAGGGTTCACCTTTTATTTTGTATAAAGGAAGCAAAAATCGTTTAATCTGGGTGTTGGTCGCCTGGAAGGTCACACGTCACTGGAGGCAAGGTCTGGAGGTTCGGACTGTACTCTGGACGTAGTGTGGTTCAGAGGGTGCTCGCTGGGTATGGAATGGTGAGCTGGGCGTCAGGGCGATCCGGAACGAATGGTGGACACTGAGAGCTCAGGGGTCAGTGTTAAGGAACGGACGACACTGAGAACGGAGGGATCAGTGTTTAGTAACGGACAACACTGAGAACGGAGGGATTAGTGTTTAAGAACAGACGACCGGTAGGGAGCCAGATTGCGGACCAGAGGAACAACGTGCGAGCAAGATAGCGGACCAGAGGTGCAAGGTGCAAGCGAGGTAGCGGACCAGAGGTGCAAGGCGCAAGCGAAGTAGCGGGCCAGAGGTGCAAGGTGCAAGCAAGGTAGCGGGCCAGAGGTGCAAGGCACAAGCGAGGTAGTGGACCAGAGATGCGAGGTGCAAGCGAGGTTGCAGGCGGGAGATGCAGGTGCAGTGCAGGAAGCTGAAGCTGCAGGCAGGAGGTGCAGGAAGCTGAGGCTGCAGGCAGGAGGTGCAAGGAGATGCAGGTAGCTGGAGGCTGCAGGCAGAAGGTACTAACAGAGTAAACAAATTGGTAGGTCTTTCGTAGGAACCTAGCCCTGAAAAGTGCTCTTTGAATTACTGCTGTTGCTGCATCGGCGCTGGTTCTGGTTCTGGAGTGGTTCCTGACCGCTGCTGCTACCGCATGAGATCCTTCGGCAAGTGAGTGGATCTCCAAATTCGGGGACTCGTAGCCCCCTAGCCGGCTTAACTTTTTTGGCCGAGACGCGCTTTCTTTGTGGAGACAGGGTGTTACAAGTGACGTCACTCTCGGAAAATGAATAAATGAAGGTCATTAATTCCAGACGAAATTTTTACAAATCAAACTTAGTTTAGAAGTTTGAGAATTGTATTTTAATTCATTCCGTCTGAAACAAAAAGACAATCATTTAGCTTTTAATCGTAAAAGATTAATTTTTATGTGTATTTACTTTAACAGCGAGGATGCTGGGGAAAGGAGACATAAGTAGGTCAGCTGGCCTTGCTTTTTAGGTGTGGCTATTCGTCCACTCTCCCTTCTTTTCTACTGTCACTCATGCTAGAAATGACGCGTGCTTGATTTATTGTATATAAAACGGTGGAGTGGGGGAAAGAGGAAAAGGTAGTTTTTCTTGCCCCCACGACAAGGCCCTCTCCCTGGATAATTGATCATACTCAATTACAAATATGACGTACTGTCCCAGTGAGGGGATGTATGTATATGATGGTTTTTGATCGTGCCCTCTCCCTGGATACTTGGGTATATCCACTAGTAGTAGATGTACGTCTTATATCTACTTGGAAAGGTAACCTTTCTTCCACGCCTGGTGTGTTTGGTGGGAAGGCTGGACACTTCTGGAGTTTGGTCTGTTTCTTGGCGAGCTGGCTGCAATTGTGTCGTTGTTGGGGCTGGTTCGGCGTCTGGGTGAGTTAAGGCGGGTTCTGCCCCTTGCGATGTCTTTTCTAGGAAAGCTGGTTTAACCCTGTCGATAGAAATGGTGTCGTTCCGATTTCCTCGGTTGATGGTCAGATGTTTTTCAGTATGCTGTAAGACTTTAAATGGACCTTGGTATGTTGGTATCAGTGGTCTCTCTACTGTATCATTCCGTACGAAGACATATTCGCAATCCTGCAGCTGGTGAGGGACGTGGACGGTTGGTGATGATGGTTGCCTGGGTGGTGAGTACTGGAGTTGGGACATTTTACGGCGTAGCTCTTGAGTGAAAGGACTTGCCGAAGTAAGGTTGGGCGTGGTATCCTCGAAGTATTGGCCGGGTAGAGAAAATGTCGTGCTGAAGACTACTTCTGCTGGGGAACAACCTAGGTCCTCTTTCAGTGAGTTTCGGATTGACAAGAGGATCAGAGGTAGTTCGTCCACCCAGTTGTTGGTGGGGTGTCTTGTGGTCAGAGAAGCCTTCAGTGTCCGGTGAAATCTTTCCACGAGGCCGTTGGCGCAAGGGTGATAGGCTGTAGTCTTGATGTGCTTGACGCCAAGTAGTTGGGTAAACTCCTGGAAGAGTAGGGACTGAAACTGTGCACCACGGTCTGTGGTGATGATGCCGGGCACACCAAATACTGCAATCCACTCTTGAAGGATGTCCTTTGCTACTGTGTTAGCCGAGGTGTCTCTGATGGGAACTGCCACCGGCCACCTGGAGAAACGGTCCACAACAGTGAGGAGGTGCTGGTAATTCTGGCACATTGGAAAAGGCCCGACTATGTCGATATGAATATGACTGAAGCGAGCGTCGGGATTGCTAAATGTGCCTGGTGGGGATCTTGTGTGTCTGTGTACTTTGCATTTTTGGCACTCAAGACATGTTGACACCCAATTCCGGATGTCGGAGTTCATATTCGGCCACACAAAGCGGTCAGTGATAAGTTTTACTGTGGCCCATTTGCTGGGGTGTTACATCCCGTGGAGATGGTTGAAGATCTGCCTCCGGAGTGCTGGAGGTATGTAAGGTCTGGGATGGCTCAGTTTGGTGTCACAGTAAATGGTTCTGCTACTGAAGGGGGCCGGGAATTCCTTTAACTGCAGGGATGTGTTTGCCAACACATCTGGGAGGGTTGCATCGGAGTCCTGTGCCTCTGCTATCCGGTCCTGGCTGAGCGGGCTGTCTTCCATGGCGTCGATGTTGGACCTGGACAAGGCATCAGTAACAGTGTTATTTCTGCCTTTGACATATTGAATGTCAGAGGTAAACTGGGATATGTAGTCCAGGTGCCTGATCTCACGGGCAGAATATTTGTTCGAGTTGTTAGACAGAGAAGTTGTCAGGGGTTTATGGTCCGTTAAAACAGTAAAACTGCGGCCCTCGAGTAGGTGGCGAAAGTGTTTGATAGCGAGGTAAATTGCTAGAAGCTCTTTGGAGAAAGTGCTATATCTCGACTGAGCTGGTGAAAGTTTAGTGGAGAAGAAGGCTATAGGTTTGCATTGGTCTTCACTCTCCTGTTCCACGACAGCTCCTACTCCAGTATCTGAGGCATCTGTAGTGAGATATATGTGCGTCCGGGTGTCCTCGTTCAGGTGTGCCAACTTTGTGAAGTTTGCTAAAGCAACTTTTGCTGCGTAAAAAGCTTTTACTTGTTCCCCCTCCAGAGTGATGGATTTGTTTTTTCTCTGGAGGAAGTTTGTCAGGGGGGTGAGGAGGTCTGAGCATTTTGGGATGAAACGTTGGTAAAAGTTTACCATGCCCAAGAAACGTCGTAGTTGTTTTATGGATGTTGGAATGGGAAAATCCCGTATCGCTTCTATTTTCACCGGAAGTGGCGTGATCCTATGAGCATCGGTGTGGTGTCCTAGGAAGTCTATGTGCTGTGCTTCGAATTCGCACTTGTCTGGGTTGATTCGGAGTCCATAGTGTTTCAGACAGTGAAACACTTCTTCCAGGTGTTTTGCGTGGGTCTCCACATCTCTGCTGGCCACCAAGATGTCGTCTATGTAGGCGTAGACGTATGGCAGGCCACGAAGAACCTCGTCCATAAGCCTTTGAAAAGTCTGGGCTGCATTACGTAGTCCAAAGGGCATTTTTAAGAATTCGAACAGTCCGAAAGGGGTTGTAACGGCTGTCTTATGTATGTCCTCTGGGGCAACTGGTACCTGGTAAATATGCCATTGTCAGGTCAATCTTCGAAAAGATACGAGCCCCCTGTAGGCCTGATGCGAAATCGTGAATGTGTGGAACTGGATACCGGTCGGGCACTGTGGACGCATTTAGTTTTCGGTAGTCCACGCAGACTCTGAACTCTCCATCAGGCTTGGGTACCAAATGTAGTGGCGATGCGTATGGACTGTGTGAGGGACGGATGGTGTTGTCCGCCAACATCTCTTCAAAGGCCTTCTTGGCATATGCCAGCTTGTGTGTGGGGGGGAGGGGAGTCACCGTGGCTGTGCGAATGCGGGTTGTCCAGTGGTCTTTATGTGGTGCTGGGTCTGATGTTCTCCTGCGTCGGTAGGCTTGATAGGCTGAGTGATGTCCTTGTACCGGCACAGGATTTCCGCGTAGCGTGGGTCGTGTTGTGTTGCTACGCTAATCCCGGTTGTGTTGCAACTTGATGGGGTCCCTATAACCTTGAGAGATGTGGTGTTGTCGGATAGGGTCCTTGTCTTCATGTGGACGGTCAAGTTGTAGTGTGCCAGGAAATCGGCACCAAGCAAGGGGGTTTTGACATTTGCCACAATGAACGACCACTTAAAGTCACGCCTAAGGTTAATATTTAATGTAAGTTTCTTTAATGGAACCGTTTGCTGCCCGAAGTTGAAATGGGGCGGGTCTTAGGTTTGACTTGTTGGTGGGTGGTACGACGCTGATGGCTGCACCGGTGTCGACTAAAAATCTTAGGCCGTTGTTATGGTCCCACACATAAAAAAGACGACTATACGTGTGTGTACCAGCAGGGGTCGTCGCCACTGCCTGCTCGTTTATTCGTTTCCCCGTGTCCTTTGGCGTGTACAGGGAGGTTGACACTTGCGAGCTTGGTCCCCAAAACGTTGATGGTACCAGCATTCGTTGGGGTTATAGCTCCGTCTCTGGCTCGAACTGCGGGTACGGCTTCTATAATGTGTGCGTGGGGCTGGACTTCAACCACGAGCGTGGGTGTCTGGGATTCGTTGCCTCTGAAGTAAGGTGAGTTTCAGTTCTTGGAGTTCGGCTCTCATCTGAGCCATCTCCTCTTCGAGGCGCCATGCAAGGTTTTGAGGGCTGTTATCGCCTTGGTGATCTCTTCGGTGAGTCCTTTCCA
Source organism: Euprymna scolopes (assembly GCF_053919585.1). NCBI lineage: Eukaryota > Metazoa > Mollusca > Cephalopoda > Sepiida > Sepiolidae > Euprymna > Euprymna scolopes. The sequence continues at coordinate 91,817,936 of NC_136508.1, read as the reverse complement.
CTTAGTGGTCGCTTTCGTGGGTGTCGTCCACTTGGTGGACTCTTTCATGGCCCCGGGAATAGACTTTGTCTGCTGACTCGGCCAACACTTCCAGGGGAGTTTCTATAGGAACCAGGGCCAACACTTGAGTGATGTTCGAGGGCAACCGATCCATCCATGGGCCTCGGAGAATAGGCTCGGCCATGGTGTTGTTTCCGAGGCGACTCTTCATAAGCCGCAAGAGCTGGGATGGAGTTCTGTCGCCGAGAGACACATGAGAGAACAGGTCTCTGATAAGATCTTCATCTGAGCGGCCGGTGCGTACGGGAGGTGTTCGGGTGTATTCATCAGGATGTCCTCCACTTCTTCCATGACGGCTGCAGGTAGGACCTGTACCACTGCGGCATATTTGGTGTCCTGGCGTGTGACTCTCCTGGATGCGAAAATCGCCTCAAGTTGAATAAACCAACTCCTGGTGTTCACGGGGCTATATGGCGGTAGTTGAAAGAAGGGAGTTGATGAGTTGACTTCGGGTTCTTCGGTGCCTTCCGCCATCTTCTGTGTCAGTTGTTTGCGCGTATCGAAAGTCGCATCGAGTTCGTCTGTATTTTTAGCAATCTTCTCTGCCAGCTGTTTTTGCCTATGTTGAGTATCACGTCGGGGTCACCACTTGTTGCGGGGGCCGGTCGTCCGGAGACAATCGACCCAACAACTAACAAAATAGACACAGGCAAAAGGTAAACAGCATAAAGGCAAAGAAGAATGACAGACACAGGTTGTTTGGTTAAAGACGAGGGTTCGCCTTTTGTTTTGTATAAAGGAAGCAAAAATCGTTTAATCTGGGTGCTGGTCGCCTGGAAGGTCGCACGTCACTGGAGGCAAGGTCTGGATGTCCGGACTGGTATTCTGGACGTAGTGTGGTTCAGAGGGTGCTCGCTGGGTATGGAATGGTCAGCTGGGCGTCAGAGCGATCCGGAACGCATGGTGGACACTGAGAGCTCGGGGGGTCAGTGTTAAGGAACGGACGACTCTGAGAACGGAGGGATCAGTGTTTAGTAACGGACGACACTGAGAACGGAGGGATCAGTGTTTAAGAACGGACGACCGGTAGGGAGCCAGATTGCGGACCAGAGGAACAACGTGCGAGCGAGATAGTGGACCAGAGGTGCAAGGCGCAAGTGAGGTAGCGGGCCAGAGGTGCAAGGCGCAAGCGAGGTTGCAGGCGGGAGATGCAGGTGCAGTGCAGGAAGCTGAAGCTGCAGGCAGGAGGTGCAGGAAGCTGAGGCTGCAGGCAGGAGGTGCAGGAAGCTGCCGGCAGGAGGTGCTAAGAGAGTAAATAAAGTGGTAGGTCTTTCGTAGGAACCTAGCCCTGAAAAGGGCTCTTTTAATTACTGCTGTTGCTGCATCGGCGCTGGTTCTGGAGTGGTTATGAGGAGGGCTAACAGAGTAAACAAAGTGGTAGGACTTTCGTAGGAACCTAGCCCTGAAAAGTGCTCTTTGAATTACTGCTGTTGCTGCATCGGCGCTGGTTCTGGTTCTGGAGTGGTTCCTGACCGTTGCTACTACCGCATGAGATCCTTCGGCAAGTGAGTGGATCTCCAAATTCGGGGACTCGTAGCTCCCTAACCGGCTTGACTTTTTTGGCCGAGAGGCGCTTTTTTTGTGGAGACAAGGTGTTACAAGTGACGTCGCTTTTGGAAAATGAATAAATGAAGGTCATTAATTCCAGACAAAATTTTTACAAATCAAACTTAGTTTAGAAGTTTGAGAATTGTATTTTAATTCATTCCATCTGAAACAAAAAGACAATCATTTAGCTTTTAATCGTAAAAGATTAATTTTTATGTGTATTTCCTTTAACAGCGAGGATGCTGGGGAAAGGAGACATAAGTAGGTCAGCTGGCCTTGCCTTTTAGGTGTGGCTATTCGTCCACTCTCCTTTCTTTTCTTCTGTCGCTCATGCTAGAAATGACGCATATTTGTTTTATTGTATATAAAATGGTGGAGTGGGGGAAAGAGGAAAAGGTAGTTTTTCTTGCCCCCACGACAGTGTATTATATATACAATATTTGCTACTACACCAGTGGTAGAAACTTGCAATGACACAAGCAACCAAGAAAAGAAGTTGTTTGGAAGAAATAGCTTACCTTGCAGATATATAATATGTGTGTGTATATATATATATATATATATATATATATATATATATATATATATATATATATATAAAATCAATTTATCAGATGTTTTACCTTGCAGAGTATTTAATTTTGGTCTCCAGAAAATGTCGGGTAATCAGGAGAGAATACACATCATTTCTCAGCGTATCTCTCCCTGTAGACTTGAGAAGTGCTCGTCTGAGCTCCAGTCTATAGCCCCCTCTCGTCAAACTTTCACAAGAAACACCTTTCTAGCTGAAAACACTATCAATAATTTCCCCCACTCTTTATCTGTGCCTAAACCAAAATGTAGATCCCATGAACAAAGCTTCTTTCTTAGAACTGCACACCTGTGGAACACTCTTCAGTTTGCCTGCTTTCCAGCTGATTACAATATGATCGTCTTCAAGTCCAACTATTTTGTTTTATATATAGTTGTTTCACAATTGCATAATCTAATCTCACAATAAAAAACAAAACAAAACGATTGAGTACTGTTGCCACATCTGGACAGGAACTGCTAGAAGCAGTTTATCCTACCTTGACAGAGTTCAAAATAGACTTTGTAGCCTAGTGGGGGATGTTCTTTTTCGCTTCCTTGCAACCTCTTTCCCACAGAAGAGACGTTGCGAGCCTGTCTCTGCTCTATCGTTATTTTCATGGCAAGTGCTCGCCTGAGATCCAATCTCTGGTGCCCCCTGTCCTGACTTTCATGAAAAACACTCGTCTAGCTGAAACCATTATCAATAATTTCCTCCACTCTTTATTTGAGCCTAAACTTGAATGTAGATTCCATGAAGAAAGTTTTTTTCTTAGAACTGCACACCTGTGGAACTCTCTTTCATTTGCCTGCTTTCCAATATGGTCATCTTCAAGTCCAACGTAAACAAGTTTTTAAGTAATCCAATTTACAAAATTTCCAGATTTTCAATACATCTGGGAATGTTCCAGTGCATGAATCTGCCATTGGTAACCACTTGCTCAGTATATCTGTTCTAACAATTACTCAATAAGTGGTTCTCGATTTAAAAATGTTAGGTCAAACCTTAATTTCGATATTCTTGAGACAACTGTCATTAACATTCAACTTTCTGTTAGTTTTTATTGGTGTCGTTTCTGACGTTTCTCTTTTGAAGGGGGTCAGATGAAAAGGGCTTCAAGAGATTTTATTATTTTTGCTCATTACAATTTTTTTTCAAACTCGTTTTCATTGATAAATTATATATTCTTCAGCTAATTCTATCCTTTTATTCTACCAAATATAAATATGTATTAGTAGCTTGGATGCCTGGTGTTGCCCGGGTGTTTGGAGGTGTGTGTTGAGCAAAAAAAAAGTGGTAGTAGGCACGCAGGCTCTAACCCGTGACGCGAAGGCGGAAAAGAAAGTGGAAGAAAATCGGTCTTACCATGAAGCGACCGGAAGTTCGGAACATTAAAATTAGGCAGAGTCAATCCAATCGATATGATGACTTGCAAAAATGGCTTGCAAAACATCGACCCCCTCCTTGTAGAAAATTGTCCAGTTGAGCATGAAGAAATTAATGTTTCTGGCCAATTTTTCTATATTTGTCGTCAGAGACGTTGAGCTTCAAAATGATACTGATCTCATGAAAAGCCGTCCCCTCTGTCAAAAGTTTTAGGCAGACATACATACATACATTTAAACACAGGTGAGATTTATATTATAGACTAGCGGGGGTACCCGGCGTTGCCCGGGTGTTTGGAGGTGTGTGTGGAAACTCCGGGGGGGGGGGGGTAAAAAAAAATAAGTATGAGGATCGAACCTGAACCGTTGAGGCAAAGTTGTAAATTAAAGTGTGAAAAAAAAAAAACGTACAACGTTAATCATTGCCCCACCGCGAGATTCTAACGGAAACACGTTAGAATTTATTTAATTACTTGGATTTGACAGGTGCTCGTTTTAATGAGTTAACGAGGTCAAGTTTGACTGCAGGATAGTATTTACTGCTGAACGCTTTTTTTTTCCCCCCAAGATGTTATAGGAAAAAGACTAACCCACATGCGCCGAGCGACAAATGTTGAATATTTATCTTCCCGAAATCGAGCAAATTAAATAGACAGGCAAGCTTCGTTGTTAACTCTGAGATATTACGATTTATATGTGATATAAAAAGTTTTAAAAAGTTGTGAACCGACTGACCGCTTCTCTGAAAGAAGCCTTTTGTAGACATACAGAAAAAGCGAACACACATACATACATTTTTGCTTTTATATATAGATAGACTAGCGTGGGTGCCTGGCATTGCCATGTGTTTGGAGGTGTGTTGAGCAAAAAAAAAAAGTGGTATTAGGCAAGCAGGCTCGAACCACGAAGGAGGAAAGGAATGTGAATAAAAAATGTAATGTCTTTGTTGCTGCATCCATTGCCAAATTGGAAGTGGCGAAGGTTTAAATTAAGGCTAGTCAATCGAAAAGAGGGGATAATTTTCAAAAATATCGGCAAAAAAAGTGATTCCTCACTGTAAAAAAGTGCCCAGTCGAGGGTGAAGGAATTAATGTTTTTACTCAATTTTTTGAAATTCATCGTCCGAAGGGTCAAGCTTTAAAACGATAAAAATCTTGTGAAAATTTTTCGCCTCTGGCAAAAGTTTTAGACAGATATACATCCATCCATACGTACATACATTTAAACAAACAGGTGAGATTTATATGATAGATGTTGATTCATAAATAATTTTTTCTTATGTTGATACAATTTTGAAATGGTTTTTGGTTATTCCAAACAGCTAAAATTTTGGTTTACTAGTTTGAATTTTATTAAAAGTTTTTTCTATTTGTCAAAGTTGTTTTATACTTATAATTTTATCACACTTAATATGGAATGATTGAAGCTGCATATTTGACATGTGATGTTGTGGAAGTTTGAACAAGGAAATGCAGAGATGGAGGAAGATATCTAGCATATGTGGCAAAATTTAATAACAGATCGACAAAAAATCGGTTCACAATGTTTTGTTCTGGACATTCCTGAGTGCCCATCAGACATCGATGAAGATGCTTTAAACGTGTTAGTGAAGAATGATTCTCACTTAAGAACTCGTGAATTGGCAGAAAAACTAATAATTCACAGCTCATCATATGTTGCCACTTATTAAAGATGTGTAAATATAACAGACTAGGACTGTTTCGCATTCCCAAGTGATAAAAAAAAAGATAGATTGTCTTTCCATCACAACAAATCATCTTTTAAGACAACGAAATGAGCCTTTTCTTTATCATGTTGTAACAAGTGATTAAAAATCTGATTTGTATGACAATATTTAACGCAAAGGTAATGGATTGATAAAAGTAAATCCTCACAATTAACTCTGAAATCTTTGGAAGAAAAATTTTATTGTGTGTGAAATTGTATTGTCTAGCACGAGTTTTTCGGTTGCAACTAAACACAAAAAAGCAAACTTGTATATTGTGTAATCTGAAAGAAAAACGTCACACATTTGTCGATAGGTAAATGGTTGTCCTCCTCCATTTCAATGCAAGACCACATGCTACAAAAGTGGTTAACAAGAATAAAATATTTTGCAACCACCATATTCCCTTGACCTTGCCTTCACCATTTTAAGGTCTTTACAAAAATGCATTTCAAAACCGAAAATTTATTGAAGGCAAACAGGTGGAAGAAGCACATTTCAAACTTTTTTTAATCAAAACTGTCTTCATAAAAAAGAAAAAGTAATTGAAAACAATAGCAATATACAAGTTGTTAATTTTGTTTGTATAATAAATTGAATTAAAGATCATCAAACAGAAATTATTTGAGTCAATCCAATATATGACTAGCTGTACCAACATAATGTAGTCTGCGATTCATAATTTTTTTTTTTACATAGGGGTAACCACTTATCAAGGCCTGGGGTCCACTCAAGGATAAGGGTTATTGAGTGTACAGTAGTCAATGGGATAATATAGTAATCATTAGTAGTGGAAATTTGGTAAATTGGATTACTTAAGGGGATGGTTCATCAAGAATTTGTTTATGTTGGACTTGGAGACAACCATATTGTAGTGTCACATTCGCTGTTGGGTATGTATACAATTAATACATACGAACTCGGGAAGGACCGATCAGCGAATGCGCTAAGCTATGGTTCTCCCTTCTAGAATCCAAAGCGCGCTGAGGTTAGATGGAATAATGTTTCCATTGTGATATTTTATATTTATATATATCAAATAACAAAGAGAAGAAAAAAAAACAAACGGCGGATTATATTTTAATTCCAAAATCACGGGTGCATCACGCGCGATTCTTCTTATATTATTAAATATAGTAAAGTATGGAGAGGGAGATTCTCTTGGTTGTTTTTTTTTTTTATATAAAAAATGAAATGTCACATTACTCATTTATATATATATATGCCAATTCAATATATTGATGCTGAAATAATAATCAATCATTTTTTTTTTATTTGTGTTCATAGTGCATCCGCACTTCATGATATAGAAAAGAGAAAATATCTGCAAAACGTTCTAGATCTCTTCCAAGAATCATATTGGTTGCTTTCTCTCTTTTTTTTTTTTTACGTAATTAAAACCCCCGCTATGAAAAATTCTTTTTCATACTTGTCGTATCGCCTTCCGCGTTAAAAGAAAAATGCCTGTCTTTACCTTAGGTTTTCCAGGTTCATATTCCTCTTTCTTTTTTTGTTTTTTTTTTTATCTTGATGGGGTTAAATCGGTAATTCCTCTTTTTTTCTAATTCCCACGTGGTGCGCTGCATCTATCCCATTTTCAATCTTCGCGGCAACTGACTCTTTTTTCTTTCTGTTTTTTTTCTTTTGCCGCCTTAGTTATCTCTTTTGGTCCTCGCTCCTGCTGATATTCTTTCTCTACGTTCTCTCTCTCTCTCTCTTGTCAACGTGCCATTTCGACGGGTTTGTTTGCCTTTTTTCGTACGGGCCCGTCACATTAGTCAGATGGAAAACAGGCAAACAGAAGAGAGTTCCACAAGTGTGCAGTTCTAAGAAGCTTTATCTATGGAATCTATGTTTAGGTTTAGACACAGATAAAGAGTGGGGAAAATTATTGATAGTGTTTACAGCTAAACGAGTGTTTCTCGTGAATGTTTGATGAGGGGGGACCAAGATTAGAGCTCAGATGAGCATTTGCCGTGGAAATAACAATAAAGTAGACAGGCTCGCAATGTCTCTTTTGTGGGAAAAACGTTGCAGTGAAGAGAAAAGTACATCCCCCACTAAGCTGTGAAGTTCATTTTGAACTCTGTTAAGGCAGGATACGCTGCTTCTAGCACTCATCCTGCCCAGATGTGGCAACAGTATTCCATCCTTGGACGTACTTGGCTTTTATATAGATAGAGAATTGCATCAGCAGTGAGATATCTACTGGAGCGGTAGAAGGATCTAACCATTATTTTATTTATTATTTTTTTTTTAATTACATTTTCACCCCAAACAAGGCAAATTTCCACTTTGGTGTAGGGGGCTACTATCCGGGGCAACAACTACTGGGGTACTATGTAGGGATTTGGGCAGCAAGATGTCGGTTCACGTTACACTTGAACTTCTGCACGTCAGTACTGTTGGGGAAGCAGGGACCTGGAATGGAATTCCAGAGTCTAGCGGTTCTGGGGAAGAAACTATTGGAGTAAAAAGATCTTTTACATCTAGGGATCTCTACAGAGTGGGGGTGGGATTTAGCAGCCTGTCGGGTTTGTCGAGGGTGCTCACGTAGTGGGGGCACAAGTGATTGCAGTTCGTCAGAGCATTCACCACTAAAGTACTTGTAGAAAAGGCAGAGGGATGCAACATTTCGTCGATGGGACAGAGGCTGAAGCTTAGATGCCAGTTCAGGGCCTATCAGGTTTGCGACTCTTTTGAACCTTGTCAAGGAGCGAGAGACTAGTAGCAGATGCACCAGCCCAGATGTGGCAGCAATACTCCATACATGGGCGAATGGTGGCCTTATAGAGGTACAGGATACTTTCGGGTGTTAGTAGTTTTCTAGCATGGTAGAGAGAGCCCACCTTTCTTGCAGCGGCCCTGGCAATGCCTTCAATGTAATTGTTCCAACTCATGTTTCCTGTGAACGTTAGGCCAAGGAGTTTGAAAGATGGACTCTCAGATAAAGAGTCGTTGGCCATTGCTATGGGTGGTAGAGAGGGTTTCTTGTAATTATTGAATGAAACTAGTTTAGTCTTGGCAGCATTGAACGCGACCAACCACTTTTGTCCCCATTCCACCACAGATTGGAGGTCTTCCTCTAGTGTTTCTGCCATTTCTTTAGAAATGTGTTCATTCGTCTTCCTGTCGTGCCTGCCATAGAGTATAGTGTTTTAGTTTAAATATTTTACTTTGAAAGAATTGTGTAAATCCCGAACAGATGACAGAAGGGAGATCAAAATGTAAGGAAGAAAAATTGGCATTTAAAAAAAATAGGAATTATCTCCCTTGTATTTTGCCCGTTCATATGCTTATTTGAATTATGAATTTTAAGCACCGACCAAAAAGATGCTTTTTTCTTTTCTGTAACACCGAATTTTAAAACTTTTACTTCTAGTTGAATCATAACAAAAAAGAATATGCACGTTTCTAACTTTTCTACCACAGATCTCAAAGAAAATTGTTTTCCTATTGAAAAAATTATTTACAAAATGTTCCTATTTACTTGCCTTCACACGAGTGCAGAGTTAGACATAAGGTCAGTTTTTAATGTGGGGAAAATGCAGCTCCCCAAAAAGGGGCACTCTGGATAGGAACAAAAATAAAAATTGCCTCAGTCTAGAAAGATTTCTCCTCCACTGATCGATGACAGAAAAGGTGAAGTGTATTATCAGAAAGATACTACACTTTGCTCCCAGCCAAAAGGCCAAGAAACAAAATGTTTCTAATAAAAAATGTGCATATAACAAAACCTACTTGTAAATAAAATTATGTTTTTGTAATTTTGACATTAAACTTATAAGCAGATAAAGATGGTTTAGGACAAGTATTTGTTAATGTTGAATTCGAAGACTGTCATGCTGTAGTCTATAGGGAAGCAATCCTATGGTAATTATAGAATTAAATTTTTATTTAAAAAAAAACTCATTGGAGTTGACCAGAATGAATAAGAACTTCTGTGTTCTCCCGTTTCCAGCCATGATATTCGATATTCAACAGTTTAAATACTTTTAAAGTGTGACAAAGTAATCCATTCCTTTTCTTCAACTCTTAAGAAAGATTGTAAATGATTGATTTGTTTACAAAGAAATCGAAATGCACTGTAGTGGATTTAATTTTTCAAGTGTTTTATATAGAATTTTTATCATTTAATTTTATTTTATACTCTTGCTGTTTTTTAATAAATAATTGATTCATACTAAATTGAATAAAGTGAGAGTAATGTAGACACGAGAAACACAGATACATTAGAATTGTTCACACAATTTTATTAATATAGAAATAATCAAATTCTATGATTGTATGGAATATTGATGTGTAAATGGAAGTTGAATTTCTTTTGGTTTTTTTAATGTTTTTTGTTTATTATTTTTTAGGAGGGAAAAATTAAAGGAATATTTTGATTGTAAGACACCAAATTCTGCAAACAATATTTCCATGGAAAGACTTTAGTAATTGAGGATGTTGGAAAGAGGATGAATACCATTCTAAATGTGAAATCCGATCGTAAATAAAGACAAATGCATCAATCTGATATCTTTTGTCATCATTAGTAGTAGTGATAATAATGCTACTACTATTAATATTAAACACTAATAGGCTCTAAAAGTATTGACCAGAATTGTATCAAATTTGGCAGAAAGCTTCGGGTATTCAAAATTATAAAACGAATTTGAGAAAAATAAACTTTCATATGCAAGATTTAGGATTTAATCAAAGTATCAATCCTTTGGCTTTGAATGAAAAGATTCTTAATAAACTTCTGCAGCTTTATGCAAAGTTGCATTGTACCAAAAAGACCAGCAACAAAACTGAATAATTGAATGGTGTGGACATTCTGCCGTATCCAGTCTACGAGTTAACAATTGCTCCCTCTGACTATAAAATATCAATGAAGCATTTTATGAAAGATCGTTAATTTTATCTTTATTTTGAAGAGTAGTTGTTTTTGAATAAATAATTATATAATAAATCATTCATTTCGATATGATGGTACACAATCTTTTCCCTTGTACTACTCTTGTTTTACTATTGCTCAAGCAAAATACTAATAGCCCTCAATACATTCTAGTCTAAAATTTACATTTTTGGCAAGCAACAATTGAAACTGTTACATAAAACGACTGCATAGATTTTTTTTATTCAAAAATGAAAGCTAAAAATACAGGGTGGAATGATAAAATTGTCGCAATAGAAAAAATGACATGATTCCATTTCTGTTTGATGAAAACCAATTTCTTTTTGCTGACCATCTACTAATTGGCCAGTTGTGTACAAGTCCCAAGAGCAATATGAGCCTTCTATCATGTTTGAAAGTGGCACAATGTTCAACAAGCGAGATCAGAGATGCACCACTTTACAATTCATGCCCTGTACCGATCAAAGTTTATGACAACAGGACCATTGCCAGCACCCTCAAAATGCATCACTAGATTGCCACGAATAACAGGGATGTGCCCATAGTGATAAAAACAAAGTCTCCAGCCACAGTTATAATCTTTGGTGTGGTTTAAAGTGAAGTACACATCATGCCACCTCATATTTTCGAAGTCAGCTTGAAAGTCAACACCAAAGTGTACCTGGATGTGCTGAAGAGTGTGTTGATCCACTGGTGAAATCAGATGGCCGCTGGAAGACTCTGGCTGTGGCATCAGAACTCTTCACCAGCCCACAAGTCCAAAGAGACCCAGGCTTGGCTTCAGAAGGTGTGCTACGATATTGTACCCTTCTCTCACTGGCCCTCTCCTTCTCCCCAGACCTGAACCCGCTGGACTACTTCGTTTGGTCACACATCGAGAGCATCACCAACATGACCTTCCACAACACCAAAGCCAGCCTGAGCATTGCCATTCGCTGAGTATTCACCAAGCTCCTGCCGGCACTTGTGGAAAAGATATGCTCTCAGTTCCAGATCCGTTTCGATGTGGTGATTGTGGCTGAAGGCGACTACATTAAATAGATGTCAGCTCTACTACATAATCAAGGTACCTGAATTGAATTTTTCAATAAAAGTTTTAAAATAAAGCTGTTTTTTTTTGTTTTTTTTAGGGCGACACTTATCATTGCATCCTGTAGCAAAGGACAAGAAGATGTGTAATTTGAGAGAATATATATTTTATTCAATGTATAATAAATTTTAAAATCTGTAAGGAGGAAAAGTAAGCAAATACATATATGCATATCTTTAAAAAAAAATTATATGTACAGTGACACACATAAGTATTGGATGTTATTTTCTGTTATAATTCGAGTTTATGCTCACCATTTTGCCTCATATTTGGTAAGTAATATCTCTATGTTGTTTTAGTTGTATGTGGGAAATTAAAAACTCATGATTGAATCCATTTTTTTATCTCATCCTTTGCCATTTTTAGGTTTCAAAGCCCACACAATAGTTGGACGAAACAATGAATTTCAGGTCTTCCCTTCCATTCATTTTAATTCGTACCATTTGATTTTTTTTTTATCCTTTGTTTGTCATAAAATCAGTAAAATGTTTCTTGACACATAAAATTTACAGAAGAAAAAGGATTTTTTAAATATTGCTAACAGTGTTTTTTGTTGCGAGGCAAATGAAAATTGCAACAAATTTCTGTTGTGACCTTTTCCTACGGAGGTAGTTATCAAACTCTGGAATGAGTTTTTAAGTCATCCTCCGACTCCATGTAGACGAAATAGCTTAACAACAGCAACAAAAAGGGGGTCTCATTTCGCAGAACAATGTACAAACAACTCCAACTTTGTGAATGGACTTTCTTCAACTGCCAGGCATTTGTTGACGACTTCAGTAGAGGATGCTTTTTATAACCCTCAAAGCACTCTGAATGCACGTGATCATCGCACGAGTTGTCAAAGTTGCAGTAAAAGACAAATTCTCATTAATCGAGAAAACATTAAGTCCTCGTTCTCAAATTATGCAATTTTAAATTAAACAAAACATCAAAATAATTCTAGTTATTTGCGGACTGTTATCCTCATCTTCATAGTTGTTTCACAATGTTTGAGCAGTCCTGGATATGACCTTAAACTATATCCGATTGTGAGGCCCCAACTTGTGGGTTTTGAGAAGTGTGGAGCAACCCCTTAATTTCCATTGCTCCCAGGTCCACTCTGACCCGGGGTGGTAGTACCTGTAAGGGTCCCAACTATGGATTAAATAGAACCCGACTTGAAAAAAAAACCCAAATATATTCTATCAAAAACTTTTCTTCAAAAATCACAAGATGTTATCCTCATCTTCAATGTTTGAGCCAAATATTCCTCTGGCCTTCGTCTAGTGGTGAGACAACAACAACTATGGAAGGCAGTAATTACTGAGGATATAGTTGAGGGACTCAGCATTCCCATCCTATCATAGTTAACCACCTGATGAAGGCCAGAGAAATGTGAATGGATTGTGAAATATCAAGATGAGGATAGTAGTCCACAAATAAACAAATTACTCATCTCAAAGGATTCCAATAATAAATCAAATTTATTACTTTTAAAAAACAATTGAACTATGTGATTTGTCACTTTTACTCTCTGAACTCTGAACATAAACCTGTGAAGATATTATGTATTAATATTTTTCTGACGGATCAACCGTTGCACAGAAAAATCTTATATGCTTGTGCTCTAGCCCTATACCTCATATCACCATTTTCAAGATTATTTGTTAATTTCTAACAGAAAGCAAGGCATCACCATTGCCTTTTCTGGATGGCCAATGTGAACACAAGCTCCAACCATATTATTATAAACAACCCTATGACAAAATTAATACTACCGATCCCAGCCCTGAACTCCATCTACCATGTGTGGACACACTCACACACACACAGTTATCTTTTGCTAAATATACAAGTGTCTTAAAATGCTTTCAAGATTTTAATATTTTCCAAACTGAATAATATTGCACCATTTTTATTCCCATACTTACACAACTGTTTAAGCGTTGCCTTAAGGAGAAGTGCTTTCCAACACCCTGGAAAACCTCATCAGTATGGCCTGTATTTAAGAATTCAGGTGATAAGTAATCTCCCTCTCAGTACAGACCAATAAGTCTCCTGTGTGTCATGAGTAAGTTGTTGGAATCCATATTAAATAAAGTAGTAGTCAACCACCTCAGCAGAAACAACCTTCTTAGTGACATGCAATATGGTTTCCACTCCGCAAGATCTACAACAGATGTGCTAACGGTTATATCTCATAAGATTAGTGAATCTCTTGACAAAGGCTTCCTTTCCAGGGCAGTTGCTCTTGACATATTGAAGGCCTTCGATAAGGTATGGTATAAGGGCCTACTTCACAAGATTTCCAGCTACGGTATAACTGGAAATGTTTTCTCAATCATTAAATCATTTCTCTCCGATAGGTTCATAAGAGTAGTGGTTGATGGGCAAAAATCAGAGGGCCACATTATTAATGTTGGAGTTGAACTCTCTTCCTGACCTACATCAGTGATCTCTCAAAACACATACTTAAATCATTCGTTGACATCTATACTGATGACTCGCCCACTATGGCCATAAATGACAAGGTTCTCTCTAATTCTCTCTCTTCTGATGTTGAGCGCGTGGTACAGTGGGGGAAGAGGTGGCTGGTTACTTTTAATGCATCTAAAACCAAGCTTCTATCTTTACATCATCGATGCTCTGATCCCCATCTGGCATCAATTGAAATGCATGGCTCTCGTCTTGGGGAGGCTCCATATTTTGACAAGCTTTTGGGTTTAACCTTTACTCCTGATCAGAAATAGAACACGTACATCAGGTCTGTTGCCAAGGACGCTGGGCAAATGGTAGGATCCTTCTACTGCTCCAGAAGATATCTCACTACTGATGCAATTCTCTATCTGTATAAAAGCCAAGTACGTTCAAGGATGGAGTACTGCTGCCACATCTGGGAAGGAGCTGCTAAAAACAGCCTATCCTGCCTTGACAGAGTACAAAATAGACTTTGTGGCTTAGTGGGGGATGCCCTTTTCTCTTCCCTGCAGCCTCTCTCCCACAGAAGAGACGTTGCGAGCTTGTCTTTGTTTTATCGTTATTTCCATGGCAAATGCTCATCTGAGCTCCAGTCTCTCGTCCCACCTCGCCAATCTTTCACAAGAAACACCCGTCTGGCTGAAACTACTGTCAATAATTTTCCCCACTCTTTATCTGTGCCTAAATCCAAACGTAGATTCCATGAGCAGAGCTTCTTTCTCAGAAGTGCACGACTGTGGAACTCTCTTCCGCTTGCCTGTTTCCCACCTGACTACAACCTGGATGTCTTCAAGCCCAACATAAACAAATTCCTGACAAACCGCCCTATTAGTAAGACATTCTATCAAATCTTCAATACTAATGATTATTACAATACTATCTCATTGATTACTGTACACGCAATAACTCTTATCCTTGAGTGGTCTCCGTGTCTTGATAAGTGGTGACGTCCATGTAAAAAAAAAAAAAACATTGACTTCCTTCAGCTATAATCGAAACTGAAATCAAAACTTTTGAAGAATTCTTAGTAAAATTATTTATTTCAAGAAATTGAAGATCTTAACAATGAAATGACAGTCGGAAAAAAAAGATTTAAGCGTGATACAGAAAATAATGCACATGCTATCGTATTAATATATAGATTATTTTTGCTGAGAACATTTTTTATTTTGGATTGTAAAAATAAAGGTTTTATTTTAGGTCTTCTTTGTTTTATGGTATATCAACCCTTTTTAGATTATTTCCTTTCAAATGAAAATACCGATAATTACATTGTATGAATCTCATAATATAGATATCAGTATGTAATAAGGATATAACATAGGTAATAAAGGAAGTGCTTTCGATAAGTTTCCAAACTTTTTTGTGCAGACATTTAAGATCAACATTGACTCCTGAAAATTCAGTGTGTTTTTGCTATACATTTTATGAGATGACTGACCAATTTTTATGATTTCAGGTTCAAATGAACAGCTACAGCAGGAAGATGAATACACTCTACTAAAGCCTGGTTGTCACAACAATTTCAAAAATATAATGTGGATATTAGGACACTTTAGGAGAATGATATGCAATGAAATTCTGTTTTAAACTTGGAAAAAATGCCACAGAAATGTATGGAATGCTTCAAACTGTTTTTGTTACCATCTTGCATGAATGAAGCATCAGTTTTTGAGTGGCATAAGAGATTCAAGGAAGGCAAGGAATCTGTGAGGGATGATGAGGTGTGGGAGGAGTAAGAAATTCAAAACACCAAAGTTGATCGGCCAAATAAAAAATTTCATGCATAAGAATCATTGTGTGTCTATAGAGACAATAAGTGCACAGTTTGATGTCAGTGTGGGAACTGTACATATAATTATTCATGAAGACTGAAGATGGGGAAGATTTGTGTGAAGTTTGTTCCAAGGGAGCTCAGAGAAGATCAGAAAGAAAGACGTTGTCATAACAGTAGGAAGATGGTCGAGTTGATCAATTCAGATTTTGCAGTTATTGATGCTCTGGTGACCTGCAATAAAAGCTGGATCTAGTGCTATGACCCGGAGACCAAGAGACAGAGTTCTCAGTGGAAACATGGTGTGCTCTCCTTGACTCAACACAGCTAGACAGAGCAAATCCATCCAGAAACTTATGATGATCTCTTTTTATGACAACACGGGCATGATCTACATGCACTGGGTTCTCATTGGACAGACAGTCAACAAGGAATACTATGTTGAGGTTTTAAGGGAGTGCAGGAAGAGATTCTGTTAGAAGAGGCCAGCACTCTTCAAATTCGATCAGTAGCATTTTCACCAAGACAATACACCAGTTCACAACTCCATCCTTGTCATGGACTATTTGACTAAGACAAAAGGCATCAAAACACTTCCTCACCCTCCCTATCATCCAGACCTTGCTCCCTGTGACTTTTGATTATTCCCTAAGCTCAAGAAAAACCTTAGAGGCTGTCATCATGAGACAATTGAGATGAAATGTTATGACGAGGGTTATTTATAAACTAACACAAGAGGACTTTGAAGGGGCCTTCTAGAAGTTATTGGAACAGTACAACTAGTGCATTACAGCCGGAGGAGATTACTTCAAAGGGGACTAGAATTTTAATTGTGTACTATCAATAAAAGTGCCCATATGAAAAAGTCTAGAAACTTATTTAAGGCACTGTAAAGAACCTACTGTTACTTTTATAAAATTATTTTATATAATGACTTGAATCAAAGTTTAAAATGCAAAAGTCAAGTATCATGATTCAAGTGTGCTCTAAACAGAAACATTCATTTCAAACGCGCCCCTGTCATATCAAAGAACCTACTGTTGATTTTCTATGCCGGGTCTTTCTGCTTGTGTGGTAATAAGTTCTCAAATGCACTTGTGATGTTAAGCTGTATAAGGCATTAACTTTAGTCAAAATCACCAGTTCATTTTTTATCATATTTTTTAATTATTGATACTTATCAAAGACATTCCGATACAAAACCTATCTATGAACACTGCCAGGCAAACGTAGTACATTTGTGTAAAATTTGAAAAAAAATTGGCCAAGCTATTTAAGAGTGCCTAGGGAATGAACTCCTACGCACACACACAAAGTTCCTTTTGTACATTATTCAGCTGACAATTAGGATGTAAATCTTAAGTTGAAATATATAAAAGTTTTTTTTTGGGGGGGAGGGGGTCTAAAAAGACTATGACTCATATATCAGCTTTCTTCATCTCGCACACATGTTCTTACACACTAACATGAGTTAGGCAAACAGAAATGAATTGCTACTCACAATGCACTAACAAGAACAAGGTAAACCAACACACATACACAATGTCACACTGTCAAATACTTATATTCATTACATATGCATATATTCACACTATGAATATTTTGTCTTGTGACTACTAATACAAATTTCTTCACCAAACTCATGTTTGTACAAATGACTGAAAGAACTTTTATATTTTTATCTCTTGTATAAAAATGTTTTGTTATAACATTTCGCTTTTCTCAATTTTTGCATTTACAAAACTCTGTTTATGTTTTAGGTAACATTTGATAACTAGTAACCCTTCTATTCTCTCAATCTTTCATTCATTTCCGTTTCATATGCATGCATGTCCACACACATATATATATATATATATATATATATATATATATATATATATATATATATATACATACATATATATATATATATTCTTCATTTTTTTCTTTTAGCAAAGCATAACTTTCATACCCAACAATTCATATTAAATGTTGGTACAGTTCTTTGCAATATAAACAAGATATTATGATCACCTAAAAATGGTCCTACTAAGGAACTACGCCATTATATATCCTAGCACCTCATGTTTTCATCGTGGAAAGCACAAATATGGGACATTTTTCAAACTATAACTTTTTATGAGCCGAACCACTAAAGAAGCAAATTGGCGAAGTGATTGCACATGGTTGAGTACATATTGTTGGTTTATCCAGTTGTTCGCTTAGGCGTGCAACACTTTGCATCAACTTGACTTTTGTTGTGATGTGGTTCAACCACATGACTGTTTGTTTGTATTTAACGAGAGTAAAAATGGCTGGAATCAATTGATGCTGAAAGTTGGAAAGTGTCAATTTACCAGTTATTGCTTTTAGTATTGTATCTGATAGAATAAATTGTGTATCTTACATATGTGTATTGTTTTTCATTTGATAAAGTGATTATAAATGCTACACAAAATAACTTGTATTATTCACTCCAATTGTGGAATTTAACCATTATATCTTTATATTAGACTTAACCTGAGACATCCGCTCTTTTGGCTGACTCTGGCAAATCAGAAATGTGGAAAACTAATTTGCTACACAAGACTTTGGTACCATGGTTAGGATTGACGAAACAAAGATTAAAACCATGTCATGGTGAAATGCCAATCAAAGTAGTCCATGATGAGAACAATGAAACAGAAACTTTACAATGAAGAGTGTTGATATTAACTCTACCAACAGAAAATGGTCATTAAGAAAGAGAGAAAAATATATAAAAATAAATGCATGTTTAAACAAGATAAAACTGGTAAGTCAAGTCTTTTTGATTTTCCTTTATTTTTACTTGTCATAAATAATAAATTTAATGCTATCATATGATCCTGCAGGAATTTTACAGTTAACTAATCAAAGCCATGTCTTTTAATTGAGACATCACATAAGTTCTGTCTGGATCTAAATTCTGTGAGATTTGATAAGTGGGAAAGCTTTATGGAGTTCAAAAATACTTATAAATCATGTGTACTTGAATACATTCACCTTTATGTAATTTTGTTTTACAGCAACAATCAAAATTTCCCTCAGGTGAAATGCTCTTAACTTTTAATAGGCAATCATCTAGCAGGGTCGACTATGGGTGATGCATTCTTAGCCTAGTTGTCCTGTCTGTTCGACTGAAATAACACCACTTATGGATGAAGAGACCAATGCAAGAGTGGCAAAGGTCACAAACATCAGTGTGCATACTTCTCTGGAGCAGCATTCTCCTCCCTTGCTTTCAGATGCTGATTCGGGGATTTTCTCCATCTTGAGTGATTATCTGCAACTCTCTCCCAGGATCCAATGTCAATGTAAATTACCTTTATGTCATTTCTCACAGCATCCTTGTATATAAGTTAGGGGTCGCCGATGGGCCTCTTCTCAGATGCCAGCTCTCCATACAGAATGTCCTTTGGAATATGTCCAACCAGCATAGTTTGCATTGTGTGTACAGGCTAGGAAGACTCGCATAGGATTGAACCTGCCAAGGGTGCAGTGGAGGTTTCGTAGGTGGAAGCTGCCTGGCATAGGCAGTTCATGTATTGTTGCCGTACAGCAGTATGTTGATGATGCAGGTGTTGTACAAAGGCAGTTCAATAAATCACTTTAGCTTAACTCAACCTTAGAAACAGATACGCAAATAATACCTTATATCTATAATAATGGATGTGAGGTAAGCAAGCATTATAGCTGCTTTTCCAATCATCTTGTTGATTTCAATGTCAAGGAAGAGGTTGTCATTATGGTGGAGCCAAGGTATGTAAGCTATTGAATGACTTCGAGTTCATAGTTATCAATAGTGAAGGCAGGTGGTCGCTTTATGTCTTATCCTAAAACATTTGTCTTATTCAAGCTAATGGTACCTCTAAAATCTTTGCAGACCTGTAAAAAGCAGCCCATCAATGCCATGTCAATAAACAGCATATCTCTGATAAAAACGTTGCATACTTTAGTCCTGGCTCTGAGGCAAGGTTGAACAACCTGCTGTCTGATCTCCAGTTGCAGTGTCAAAGGTGTGCTTCCGGAGGATGGCAAAGAAGATCCCAAAGAGTGTTGGAGCAAGAACACAGTTTCACTTGACTCCATTTCAGATACTGAAGGGGTAAAGAGCTCTCGTCTATCTTGATTGCCTACTTCCTGTTGGTGTGGAAGGACTCCATTATGCACTGCAGTTCGAGAGGATCTTGAACAGGCTATCTCTGCTGATAAGGCCAAATGCCTTGGCAAGATCTAGAAATCAATGTACACAAGCATCTGCTTTTCTCTAAACTTTGGAGTTGGCAGGGCGGAAAGATCATGTCTGCCATTGATCTTTTCATTTGGAAACCACATGGATTCAGAGTAGACACATTCTACCAGCTTTTACATATGAATCAGGATTGACTTATTTTTATAGAGGGTTATGATTTTGGCATCCTTCATGTCCTGTAACTTCCTCTTGCCAGCATTGACAGAGAACTCTATGTAGCAGAAACAGAAGTATTCTTGCAGTGCTTGATCAAATCGGATGGGTTGGGGGGTCCTATTGCTACCTGAAGCACTGCCGTCCATGGCCTTATTCAGCTAACCTACAGATGGCTCTACATCTAGCTCCTTTGTGATAGATAGACATTTGATGGTGTCAAGAACTGAGGAAGACAGTATTCTATCTGAAGGCGAGTAAATAGTACTCCATCCATCTTTCCATCTGCTGAAACTTGTCTGCAATCATTTCTAGAATTTGAGGGGAGTTGTCGTGTTCTGAACTGGTTCAAGCGTCTTCTGATCTTACCTTTATGGACAACTGTTTGGGTGTCTTGTACAAAATCTTTAAGTCTCCTTCTTATATTATGTTAGAGTCCTTCTCCTTCATTATATGTTGTTGAAACTTTTTATACAACTTCTGACTTTTTATTATCAGACTTTTATCCCTACTTATATATAAAAAGCAGTTTGCGTGTGCGTGCATGTAAGAGTTCATTATGAACTCTGAAACGGCTGGGCTGATATTTTTGGAAATTTCATACAAATATACTTCATATGTCTGGGTGTGTTTTTAGATAGGTGTTTGTATTAGAATACCTTCAATAACTATCGATAACCGAAAAAATCCAATTGAAGAATGGACAGTCTGCTTTGGACCAAAATTAACACCCTTATAAAGTCTAGCATCACAAATGCATTTGACAAGTTTTATCACCATGCAAGTAGAAAAGTCCAGCATATAAAATCAATAACAGGTTCTTTGATAAGACAAGAGTGCATTCAAAATGAATATTTCTATTTGGAGCACAATTAAGTCAGGATACTTGTCTTTTGCAATTTAAACTTTACTTCAATCAATTATATAAAAATAATTTTATAAAGTCAACACTAAGTTGTCTACAATGCAATGTAAATGACAATGTATTGTGGGGTAAGTCACTGTGAGGAGGCATGTGAAGCTTCCTCCTGGTGTATTGTGGTTCATCCCAGACTAAAATGGGCAATTTCACAGATTTCGATAACAAAAGTATTGAAAGTGTTGAACATTATTGATTCCTCATTCAATCCCGGGCAACATCGGGCTTTTCTGCTAGTATTGAACAAATTTGACTAAAATGAACTAACAATGTCCTCAGAATCTTTCTTATTAGAGGCAATTATCCAACTGACATAAGTTAGGGTTAGCCAAAACCTAACACACACATTTATGCGGGGATGTGCACCAGGTGACAGTACAAAGGCAGTTCAATAAATCACTTCAGTTTAACCCATTTTTAAGGACCACACATAAAATGTTTAATATTTACTGAACATTTTTTTTTTTTCAGAAATATTTTTAATTAACACTAAATATCTATGTGTATATCTACAGGTTTTTTTGCAACAATTTGGCAACACTGTTATGTAAATCACTTTATTGTAGAAATTGTGGAAAGGGTGACCAGTTGTCAAATCGGACTACTTCATTCAATATTTTCTCTGAAAGTATTGCTCATACCTAGTTGATATTTTTATCTTATATTTATAAATGTTTAAAATATATATGACATGTGTCTGTAACATGCCTTAAAAGTCAGGTCCTAAAAAAAAAAAAGGACTATGGGCTAGTGCACAATATAATTTCTGTTTGTGTTTTGGACCTTTTTGAAAACGTGTTGCAAATTAGTTTTTTGTAGTTTTAGAATACTTTACACATAAATATAACATTCTACTCACATTTATAATTAGTTATATTGTTATAAATGATAGATATTCTGAGTCATTCATATCTAAATCAGTTCATGTAGACCATTTACATTGCTTCAATGTGCCCATGGTCCTAATAAAAAGGACCAAATTTTAAAATGACAATCTGGAAAATATAGGTAGAATTCATTTTTGTAGTTTGATATGCAGTAATTTGCATATCTAAATTTACATGCTAAAATGACGTAATAAAAGACCTGAAGTCAATATGACGGTAAGTTGAGTTTGGAAAACCGAACTGAACAGATCGGAGATTATAACGGCGTTCGAATGCTGACAAGAGTCCTGTCTGATTTGATTACAAGCTATTTCGGCAAAGAACTTTGAAAATTGAAAGTGTTGAGAGAATGGGAATATTACATGATATGGGTCGATTTTTAAAGTTGAAGGCGTTGAAAAAAGAGAAATATTGAACAAGTCGTGTCAAGGTTTGGAGGTATCGAAAAGGAGAAAAATTGAAATAATTCATGTCGACTTTTAAAAAAGTGTCAAGAGAATTGATGTTGAATTTTAAAAACTCCCGGTAGGATTTGTTGGATTTTCTCTTTTAATTGTCATCATGAAGTGAACGTGTTGGAATATGATTTGGTTAAATGTTGGAGGCACATTCAGAAGTCAACAAGAAAATTTGCCATGCTATGGATAATTTAAAATACGTGCAAATTTATTGAAACACTTAACCGGTAGTTATTTTCATAAAAACATAAAATGTTTAATAGCATTTAAATGTAACATGCTTTAAATATTTCAATACACTTTAGCCAGAAGTTAAACGATTTTTTGTTAATATACGATTATTCGGTTGAATATTAAATACTCATTTGAAAGTCAAAGTGGAAATTCGTCATGCTGTG
Organism: Euprymna scolopes; assembly: GCF_053919585.1. Lineage (NCBI taxonomy): Eukaryota > Metazoa > Mollusca > Cephalopoda > Sepiida > Sepiolidae > Euprymna > Euprymna scolopes. The sequence continues at coordinate 91,795,349 of NC_136508.1, read as the reverse complement.
GATAATTTTATATGCATAATCAAAAGTCAGACTTTGCAAAAATTTGATGCTAAGGAGAATACGCATTCGAAGCTTGGACTTGACGATAATTTGTTGAACTATGGAAAAAATTTTATATGTACATGCAAGTCGAACTTTGAAAATTCATCGTTGTATAGAAGTTTGAATGGCAATTCAAGTGACGGACTCTGAAATTCCGTTGTATTTAAAAAAAAAGAAAAAGTTGTTGCTTTTAAACAAGGGTTATTTTAATGAAAGTACAATTCAAGTTGGATTTATTTTTTGTTTGATAAAAGAACTTACAATGCGATTCGATGAACTTGTGTAAAACGAAATTCAATGTGCTTAGCTGGTTAGTGAGAGCTAGCTGTGTGTCTAGTAGAGGTCCGAGTTGCAAGGGAAGAGGCTAGAAGGTATCCAAGGTGATGAGCTATCTTTAAGAATCAGGGGGATGTAGTTTGATATGCAGTAATTTGTATATCAAAATTTACACGTTAAAATGACGTAATAAAAGACCTGAAGTCAAGATAGCAGTGAGTCGAGTTTGGAGAATCAGACTGAACAGATCGAAGATTATAACGGCATTTGAATGCTGACAAAAGTCCAGTTTGATTTGACTACAATTTTATAACAATTTTATTTTATATTTTGAAGCAAAAATAAACATAATTACCAAAAAAAAATAACTAAAAAAAAATTTGGGCATTAATGGGTTAACTCAACCGTAGCAGAAACAGATATGGAAATAATACATTATATTTATAATTTCATAAACTTTCGTTTAACACCTATTTTACATGCTGGTTTTTAGAAACTGACTTCCAAACTAACCTATCTCTGACCAAGTGTTTATTTATCCTTCTTTCTCTTAAATTTATATTTATTACTTCTTTCCATGTTTTTTTGTTTTTCTTACCAATTTACCATGCTATGTCAACTATTCTACTAATCCAAAAAATCTCACCTGTTCTTTCAATGTGACTAAACTAACAAAGTCTCCTGTCTTGCACAGAATTCCCTATATTGTCCAGATTTTATCTTCCTCTGAGCTCATCAGATCTAAGGTTGTTTTTAAGATTCGTATTACACACCCATTGTATAATTCTCATATGATTTCGTTCCATACAATGCATGTACTCAACCTTTACTAGCCAGGTTTTACTTCCATACACTGTCATACTTTGTACACATGTTTCATAGACTTTATTCATTGGTCAGTAATGGTAACAATTTGCTAGTTAGTAAATGCATCCACTTTTCATTTTTGCAATGGTTCAAAACCAATTGCTGTATTTTCAAATGGCACAGATGTTATCTTTTTTATTACATAGGAATCACCTCTTATCAAGGCCCAGAGGCCACTTGAGGATACGGGTTAATGAGTGTACAGTAGTCAATGGAACAATAGTGTAGTAATCGTTGCCTTCAGGTTTCAGTTGGTTTAAATTCTGATCAGTATAACATATTAAAAGTTGGTTAATTTTTAATTTGTTGTGGACAAACAAGACATAACTGAGTTTTCTTACGTTGCATGATGATGAAAAGTCATCAGATAGGTTTCAATTGCCCCTTTTTAAATGGAAGGAAGTTGAATCATTGATTTTGGATGCTATTGGTAGTGATACATTTTCAACTAGTAATTTAGTCAGGCCTGCAATTCAACCAGGTTCTGTCGCTCAAAATGCAGAGATTAAAATATATATTTTTTTTTATCATGCTTATTTTTATTCCTATGACCTTCACCTTCACCGAGAGGCACGACTTATATGATCTTCACCGAGGTGCGCGACTTGACACACAAAAAAAACAGCCTCTTAATCACCTGCTAACGCACGCGTCACTGTAACGTCCAATGACAACCACAACCTTCTCACTCGACCTGCCTTTTATACCACTATCTCAATCCCTCCTCTTGCGCATGCAGATTCCTGACAACCTCGAGACTTCCGCTTATAAAAACCCAAGTTTTGTTGTCGCGCATGCCTATACAAGGCACAAACACATGGGCGTTTGTTTTGTTGGTAAGTACTACATTCCCCCCTGATCTGATGATCACATAGGGTGCACTCCGGGGGTGGCCTCTTAGTTCGTTGGCTTCTGCGAAGGGTGGTATTTACAATCTCGGATTCAGGTTCTGGTTCTGGTTCTGATCCTGCCTGATCAGACGAACTACAACTACCACTCTCTTGCTCGGTGACCTCACTCATCAGCAGCTCATCATCTGATGATTCATCGCTCTCTGTAGTTGTGGGATGTACTTCACTAGCTGGGCGAAGATCGCGCACATGGCGTGGGGTTCCATCAACAAGGACTGACTGCTGGCTGACCACTCCAGATATTCGTCCTCGCTTGAACTTGGTGTGCACCGGTTTCCAGGGGGTCTAACCCAAACTGGATCCCCTACCTTGTATTTGTCATGACTCTCCTCGTCGATTGGTTGGACAGTGTCAATGCCCTTTATCCTAACACGGTATTTGTGTATGGCATTGGCCGGTGCTGTTGTTAGTGTCTTCCCATCCTTTGGTGTGATGTTATACCAATACGTGGCCTCCGTAATGGTGCATTGCTTTCTGGCAGCAATTCTCTTGATGCTGCGATGGCTCCTCTCAGCAATGCCATTCCCTGATGGCACATGAGCACATCGCAGTCGTAGTTGGACACCCCACTCATTCAACAACTGCCGAACTTGGTGGCTACAAAAAGCAGCATCGTTGTCCGTCAATATCTCTTCCGGAGCACCTCGCTCAGAAAAGATAGATGACAGTTGGCGGACAATATTCGCTGAGTCCTGCCTGGTCATTTGCTGCCACACCGCAAAACGAGTGGGTCCACAGTCGATAAGGGTTAGAAAGGGCTTACCACTGTAATGGGTAATATCCATCGCTACTCGTTGCCACACATGCTCAACTTCCAATCACCCCTTCTGCCATTGCTCAGATGCAGGATCGATAGACTGGCATGCCTCACAGTGCTTGATGATCTGCCTGACATCCGCCCTTGTCACTGCCGGGTCCACACACCTCGCAAAATACAAAGTTCTTTTGATACCTGGATATCCACTCTGCACATGAATTCTTTGTATTTGGCATGAGCTAATCGCGCCAACTATGCAAGATCGAGCAGCGAACTCCACGCCTTTCTTCACAGCTTCATACCATTTGTGAGGCACACAGGTTAGTTGGTCTGCACGATTACAGTGTGATGCCACGAGCGTTACACTCACCGACAGGTCATACTCTGATACCAGACTCTTCAGGGTGTTTAGTCTCCGCCGAATTAACATCTCACTGGCTGCCTTAGTGCGGACTCTCGTTTGTCCCAAAAGAGTGTCGGACACCCAGTGGTAAACGCAGAGAGAATATGTGTACAAGTGTAACTTCTTTGACTGCCATTGCAGTGCCAGATTTAAACCCTTCACAACAGCATCCAGTTCCGCCAGGTTGATGTGTTGAGCATCATTCATGGGTCGCAGCCACCATGCGTCTTCAATTACATTTCCACGTTGCTCCAATAACACTCCCAATGCCAAAGAACTAGCGTCAACCCACACATTCACAGTGTCCCCATCGACACACCATTCTCCACGGGCAGGGTCCTCCTTGTTAACTCTCTCTAGGGTTTCTGTCATCATCAGAGTTAGAAGAGCATCATCAGATACATCATCCCAACCTGTAGTTACTAAACTTGCCCTGCGTTTGATGACGCCCACAGCTGTTCGGAGCCAGCTACATGCTGGTAAGTGACCAATAAGTTTCTCACACAAGGAAAAAATAGTCCGCCGCGTAATAACATCAGGGATGTTTGGAATCTCACTGCCACGCCTCCATCGTAAGGTACCGTCTTTCCCGCAAACGTTACATCCTAATACCCGTGCTCCATCCCTCAGACGTTCGGGATCCTTGCACTCCAACCCGAATTGAGCTAACTTTTCTCTGACGTGCGACGCAGATTGTACGTCTTCATTGACGTACACATCGTCAATATAGGCCGATGTTGCGTCCTCAGTGGTCTTTTCCTGGGACAACACTGCATTTACGATGGTCTTCATGATTTGCGGTGCCACATTCAGCCCAAAGCCAAGTCGAGTAAGGCAGTATCTCTGACCCCGGAACCACACTGTCTGGAACGGCCACAATGTCTCATCCACTCGCACCTGCAAATAAGCCTTCCGCAAGTCTACTATAGACACATTGGAGCCCTTCTGGCGCCATTCTCTCAGCTTGCTGGCGCACACGTCAGCATCGGCAGTGTACGTCTCAATGTATCTATTGAGTTCACGATAGTCCAGCACTGGACGAACTTTTGATTTGTTATGCTGGACTACCGCCATTAAGGGAAGCAGACCCTTGGGTGGTCCCAGCTTGCTGGGGTAGGGGATCAGCCATCCATCCTGGATCCATGCCTCAAGTTCCTTCTCGTATTCATTACGGGCCTTGTCGGATATCGAGTACTCTGCAATGCTATTCTTGAGTTCGGTTGGTGCCCTTCCTTCTGTCCACTTCCACGATGCAGTCCATGCTTTTTGGTGAGGGTAGTAGTCCACCTTAAAATCAGGCCGATCAATGTGAACTGCAGCACACACTGGGGTTTCCAAAAATCGCACAGTCCCATCTCTTCCAATAACCACTCCCCCAGTGCCTTAATAGCATCATATCCCAACAGTACATCGAATCCCAGCAAATCCCCTCGCATCACCAGCACATTAATGTCTGCGGCCGCACCAGAGTCTGTGTGGACTTTGACAGTTCCGGCTCCACAGCAAGCTTGTGTATTGCCACCTATTGTGGTTACTTTGATGTTCTGCTTTGTCCAGTTTCGACACAAGTTGGCACTCATGATGGTGTGTGAGCACCCGGAATCGAGAAGAGCTGAAGAAGGCACTTGGTCCACGTACACATTTATTGTCGGTTGCGCCTCAATTAAATCTTGTCCGGGGAACAGGGCGGCGCTGACGTCCTGCCCCCTGATGCATTTCCCGCACAATTTTGGGATAAATGTCCATAACTACCACATTGGAAACAGCGTGGGTGCCTCCGCCCCTTGTTAGTACAATTTCTTGCGAAATGGCCTCGCTGGCCGCAGCAGAAACATCTCCCATTGGTCGTGGGTCTCAAACTGGGACTCTTTTCAGCATTAGTCTTGGCTGCCTGCACCATCATTACAACCGGTTCCCTCAGGTCCTCCTCATCTCTGATAATGGCTCGAGCGTGTTCTAACAAATGTTCCATGGGCGTTACAGATACGCTGGTGGAAGCCCTCAACAGTTGCTTAACATGGGTGGGAAGACCGGCCACAAATGCATATGCCAGTGTTTGCTCTGACACTCTATTGCCAAATAGAACTGCAAGTTTCTTCAGCTCCGTGAAGAAGACGTCTACGGTTTCTCCTGGCATGAGCTTCCTTGAGGCAAATGTTTCATAGGCTGTGCAGGGATCCATGGCAAATGCCTTGTATAAAGCATTTTTTATACAGGTAACATCAGCCTTCTTCACGGCACTAAGTTGCTGATATACACTTAAGGCGCCTCCAGCCAATCTCAGGAGAATTACGGTATGCACCCCCTTTACTTCACAGAGGTTGAAGGTCAGCTCAACCCTTTCGACCCAGTTGACAACAGAAATGGATCCGTCAAATTCGGGTATCAGTTTTAAATCAAACTTTGCCCCAGCCATAGTTGTCCAGGAAAAGAGACAAAACGAAATAGCCGAAATAGCTTATGACCTTCACCTTCACCGAGGTGCGCGACTTGACACAAAAAGAACAACTTCTTAATCAACTGCTAACGCACACATAACTATAACGTCCAATGACAACAACTACAACCTTCTCACTCGACCTGCCTTTTATACCACTCTCTCAATCCCTCCTCTTGCGCATGCGCCTGTAGATTCCTAACAACCTCGAGACTTCCGTTCATAAAAACCCAAGCTTTGTTGTCGCGCATGCCTATACAAGGCACAAACACGTGGGCGTTTGTTTTGTTGGTAAGTACTACAATTCCAGTAGAAGTGGAGACCTCTGGGGTTGCTCACACTCATTAAATGGTAAGATTGCATAAATGGTGGGATTGCAGTTTGATTAAAAGATAAATGTTACAAAAAAGAGTTTTTTTTTTACAGGGGAGTCACCACTTATTAAGATCTACTGTTACAGTATATCTCGTTCACGGTTGGTAAGATAATATTTTCACCATCATTGCAACTGGAAAAAGGATTGTCAAAAAACTGTTTCTTTATTCACTTACATCATAAAAATGAAAGTTATTGAAATTTTGGTTAAATTCACAGGAAAACGATAAATAACGATATTATCTGCCTCATCCTGGTTTGCATTCATGAACAAAGGAAGTATTCACATGAAATTTAAAAGTGGATAGACATTTGTAAGTGGAATTTGAATAGAGCTGTGTATGTTGTTGACAGTTTGAACACGGATATTGGCTTATTGTTTAAATGAGGAGAGATTTCTAAATGCTCATTTTGTAAAATACATTGACCCAAATAACTATAAAAGTGTTTTGTTAATGACAAGATTAATGATGGCCTTAAAGATCTCCTTTCTCTGTATTTTACTTATGTTTTGTTTATTACAAAACGTTCAAACAAATGGAAACGGTAAGTTAATCTTTATTTTGTTTTTATTCTTTCCATTGATTATGTTTGGCTTTTGTGTTATGGATGTTAAAGTTTATATTTGAATAATATGTATTTTTCAGTCTGCTTCACTTTTTATTTCTGAGGATGCTGACGGTTTTGAGAAAAATATTTCTTATAGGTTTTATACAAAAGAAAAACAGGAAATAATTTTTGGATTCTAATGAAGGACATTTTATGAGAGTGTAGAGTTTATAAACACACACACATACACACACACACACACACACACACACACACACACACACACACACACACACACACACACACAAGTTGAAAGCCTTTTATACACTATCTCTGAGTATCTAAGTTTTCTTCATGTAAAAGTTTGTTAGGATAACCTGGCACCAGATACTTCCCACTACAAGTAAATTCTGACTAAATATTCAAACTGACATAGTATTCGCAGCCCAAATAAGATCACACATATGTCGATTTGCATAAATATATCGAGTTTATAAATAATCATATAAATACACACATGCACACTAAAAGAATACATGTCTCAAAATGAGTAAAATTAATTTTGCATCACATGTATGTTTCCTGCAGATTGAAGTATGGTTATAATACGACTAAACATTATGTCTAGATTTTTTATTCCAATTTTGATGCAAATATATTACATGATTTTGATTCTCAAATGTCTCAAAAGCGATCTTAAAAAATTGAAATCCACAGAATGTTGTGCTCAATTGCTGTTTAATGACTACGGATCAAATACAATGCAAATTTGATATATTTTAATTTTTTAATGGAAGGTTGAGCCCATCTTGTGTCCTAAAATAACTTTAAATTTTATGAATGTATGATTCAAGGTGTATTTTATATCTAACTAGTATATACTCTAGCTACTAACCAATCAAATTTTTTCGTTTTGTTTCTTCCTCATAAACGATTTTTACTATTAGGCAATGGGTGTTTGAGAGAAATTTAAATGGATCAAATTAACAAAAGGTAACATTATCTTACATGTGGGTACTAAAGTATTTTTTGTTTTATCTAGCACCATGTTAGATTTATTTTTAAATTACAATATTTGTACTTTAAACATTTTTTTATTTAAACATTTTTATTTTCTTAGTTATCACACAGTAAAGTCAAGAATTATTTGTACATTTTTTTTTTTTTTTTTCGCTAGAAACAAGGATTTCTTTTTATTTATTAGTGGAAGGAGGGCTTCGGCCTTCCTATTTCGTACAGTCACCAAGAAACCCTCCTTTTCGGCAGGGTCGTATCTATGGTGAGCTACGATGTTCACTCTTTCGCTGCCGGAAATTCAAGTGCCCCGAGACGTTTTCTGCGCAAGCGGCTAGAGGCGCCCTTTTTCTTTTTACTGAATTGCTCTGGAGGTTCAATGTTTTGATTTTTTTTGACCAATCAGAGAGTTTTCCGGGCTGTCGGAAATTATGTGTCTGGGAGCCGGTGAAAATCTTTAAAAACCTCTGTATTTTCCAAAAAAGCGCAGTTAACAAAAATTCAGAGATAGTGTTGAAAGATATATATATCACTACTGTCTGCAGCTCAAAACTAACGCGACAACACTGTGAACGTAGCAGGCGAGTCGGCTGATAAAACAATGTGGGCGAACACACAGACACAGTAACTAACTTTTGTATTCCCCCTTCTACTATCGCATGCTCATTTCTAATTAATTTTATGTAAACAATTATTTTAAAACTTCCTTAATCTCAACTAATCCCCCCCTTTTGTTCACTCATAAATGAACTATTATTTTCATTGAAATATTTCCTAAAAAGTAATAAATCTTTTTTTATAAATTGAGAGTTAAATGTATTTGTTTTGTTGATATATTTTCTACGAAAGAACATCGTAAATTCGACTCTCTGTCTTGCTCTCTTTACTTCTTTTCCCCACAATAGTAAAATTAATTAATAAATAATAAACAAATGTAAGAAACATTGGAAAAGGCCAAATCCACCGAAGACCCAGACCGAGACCGGTGTCAGAAGTCTGCCGACGTTGTGTTTTCTGCGGTTAAAAATGGACTCGTCGATTTCTACCGTATGGCCCGGGCCTCCAATCTGCCGGGGATTCCTAAGAAAATAGTCCCTGCAGGAAAATTTTCCAATCCACAACTGTGTGGCGAGAACGTAACCCACATTCGCGATGGAGATTTTTTGTAGATGCCATCTCGAACGCCCATAAGTATATTATTTTTATTATACATGCGATGGTTAGTCGGGATTTTGAGAAGAAGGTCCCAATCCTAATGGAGTGGAGGTCCATCGACGACATGTTACACTTCTACACCTCCAACCGTAACCGTCGGAAAGGCTTGTTCTCTTTGCAAGTACACAATCCTTAAACAAAAGCAAATGTTTAGTGAAGCCTCTGGGGTCTGGAGCTGGTCCGCAAGGTTTGTAATATTCATTATTATTTTGTCAGTTATCTTTTTAAAACAAATTTTTTTTTAACTCTTCAAATAAGCGTTTCTTGAGCTTTGACACTCTTCGAATTGATAGCGAAAGTCGTCTTCTTAATCGGCAACGCTCGGTTATATCCGGCTGTTGACGTCCTGCGTCGAACAAAGCCGAGCAAATGCTTAGTTATGTCTGGTTCGTTAAATGCACAAGTACCTACTATTTTCAAGTTGTGCTGAAAATACTATTTTCAAGTTGTGCTGAAAATACTATTTTCGGTACTCCTGCAGTATTTTACCCACCGATTTCACGATCTTAGCCGAGCGTTGACGAACGCTTTCGGCGTTAACGCAGACGAAAGCCGAGAATTCGGAGCTACGGTGCAAGAATGCTAAAAGTATGTGAATAGCAACAACATTACAAGGAAAAGATATTACACACACACAACAAAATGGATAAAATTAATACAAAAAATTTGGATAAAATAAATCACAAACACTTACCGTAAGTTTTTTTTAAAGTAAAATAAATTTATTTTGTTGAATATTTTTTTTTTTTTGGTTCATTTTGTTTTCCGATAGCTTTTTTTTTGGGGGGGGGCGGGGTAAGCAACAGTAATAAACACTTCAATGCTTTTTTTTGTTTGTTTGTTTTTAATAAAACGTTATTAAACAGTAACAACAATGTTTTTTTTTGTTTGTTTTTTTTCAGTAATGTTTGTAGGGGGGGCAACAATTACTGTTTATCTTTAGTTCCGACTGGAAGATTTTCTACTGACTGTAGAGGCAAAGTAGAGAGCAAAGGGTTTTCAGAGGATGTGGAAAGAAGCTCTTTCCCAAACCGGGTAGCCTTCCGCGATTTGATTTATTATGGAGACAAAAGGGTTGTGTCCAAATTTTTGTCTCCACATAAATTCGCATAAATATGTTTCCAACAGCTCCCGGTTTTTTGTTTTTTTTTATCGCTAAATTAAATAGCTGAAATGAAAGGCTGTGTATTTTTACTTTGAACAATAAAATAACTGAAATGAAACGCTATGTGTGTAATTTCAATGAAAATTATTCGTCTGCTGCGCGTTCGTTTGAAGCGCCCTGATTGGCTGATAGAGTATCGTACCGCTCGCCATGTTCCGGCGTTTTCCGACGGATGTCGATCAACGCTCGGCTAAGATCGTGAAATCGGTGGGTAAAATACTGCAGGAGTACCCATACTTTTAGCGTTCTTGCACCGTAGCTCCGAATTCTCGGCTTTCGTCGGCGTTAACGCCGAAAGCGTTCGTCAACGCTCGGCTAAGATCGTGAAATCGGTGGGTAAAATACTGCAGGAGTACTTTTTTTTTTCATAAATAATTTTTATTTCAATAAAAGAAAGAAACGGCGTTCATTAAGGACATCCAATCAAATGTTGACACGTCATCATTTTATGCTAGAACGACGAACATGGCGAAACTTTTTTTTTTATTGAATTTTCTTTTTTCTTAAAAATTAGATTTAGAGGATGTTTTAAAGAAAAAGTGGATTTAAAATTTGAATTATCAGATTTAGATGAAAATACTTACCTTCAGTAAATTATAGTACATGCTAAATAGAAAAGAAACGCAAATTTTGGCGAAAACGCAGACTGAGAACACTTGTTCACAAACATGTGTTTTGTTTGAATTTCCCACCGCGTGAGTTGAACGAGATTACAAACTCTCGCGGTTGAAGCGGCCACGCAAAAAACATGATAGCGGTTCCAGTTTGGCTTTTTAAAGGCCATTTTCGTTAAACAGTTTGGCCTTAAAAAATTGTATTTAGCTTTTTTAAAAAATTGGCTTATATTTTAGCCTTTTTTCTAATTATTTTACATGAATATTTATTTGATAGGAATTATTAAATAAAACCTTATAATTCAGTAATTTTTGCCTTAAAATTATTTTTGAATTCAAATAATATGGAAATGGTAACTCGTCCCCCTCTATTTTTTTTTGTCTTTTTTTTTTTTAATTTTTTCAGTGGATTATTATCAAATGTACATTAGTGTTTTTATTTTTATTTTATTTTTTTATTACATTTTTACCTCAAACAAGGCACAATGTCACTTTGAACTTTGTTATAGGAGGCTACTATCGGGAACATAAGTCGCAGGGATATTATGAGAGATGAGCGGCAAGATGTCTGTTTACATTACACTTGAACTTCTGCATGTCAGTACAGTTGGGAAAGCAGAATCCTGGAAGGGAGTTTGAAAGTCTAGAAGTTCTGGGGAAGAAACTATTAGAGTAAAATGCCTTCTTATATCTAGGGATTTCTACCATGTAGGGGTGGGAATTTTCTGCTTGTCAGGTTTGTTGGGGGTATTTATGTCGATGGGGTACAAGTGCTTGTAGTTCGTCAGAGCATTTACCATTAAAATACTTGTAGAACAGGCAGAGGGATGTAACATTTCGTCAATGGGACAGAGACTGAAGCGTAGATGACAGTTCAGGACCTATCAGGTTGGCGACTGTCTTTTGAACTTTGCCCAGTGTAGAATAGAATGTAATAATCAAAGAGGAAAGCGCCCCCATGTGTGTGTGTGTGTGTGTGTGTGTGTCGGTGGCTATACAACTTACCTTCGGATGGAATCTGAGAGAAAGAGAAATTAAAAATGGCAGCCATGGATTTATAAGGTGCAGTCTCGTGGAATCTCACGAGATCTCATCTTCCACTGCACACGTATGCAAATAGAATGGGGTCATGCTGGAATATCGGAATTCGACCCCGGTATTTGATTTGGTGGAGAAGGTGGAACTACATTGCTTGTTGTCTAGTGTGAAGAACATTGAACATGTGGTTCCTCTACGTCTGTCCGGCGGGGCTTTCGCGGTATATCAACAGCTTAGTCCTGAGGAAAAACAGGATTACGAAAGGCTCAAGGCGGCATTATACAAGGCGTTCGCTATCGCCCCCGCCACTGCTTGGGAGCAATTTGTGGCAAGAACCTTGCATCCCAGTGAAACTGTTGTGGGAACATGATGAGAATTAGCAGCGAACCGGATGTTAACACATCCACCATGAAGGACAAAATGAAAAATCATCTTTTGCACATAGCTCAATGCATCGCTTCTGCTTGAGAAGAAAAAAATAAGATAACCACAAAATAATTATCGACCAAGGGCAGAGCTCCGCACCTAAAATAAACACCTCAAATATCACAGTCACTGCCACTATAAAATGAGGGATTTTAGGGAACCAAGAAAAGGAAGAGGGGATTCACTCTGCTGCGTCAGTGAACGCACGGACAGATTCTCCCACCCGACCTAAAGAGACATAATGAAGAAGAAAAAGAAATAAGGCACTAGTGAACTGAAGCCGATTACGCTCTCATGTTATGGGCCAAACGCCTTCAATTCTAAACACTGCCTAATTCACACAAACAAAAAAAGAGGAGGAGGAAAAAGAAGACGAAGACGCCGGGCTGCTCGCTGCTGATGAAAAAGTCAGTCGCTTTCCAGTTACAAGCCAGGACACGCATCACCGACAGCAGGATGACCGGCCTACCCTAACCACATCCATAGTCTAAAAGATAAGTTACGTTTACGAACATTCATTCCTTGTCAGTTCATACATCCTACAAACATTTTACGAACATTCATTCCTTGTCAATTCATACATACCTACAAACATTTTACGAACATTCATTCCTTGTCAATTCATACATACCTACAAACATTTTACGAACATTCATTCCTTGTCAATTCATACATACCTACAAACATTTTACGAACATTCATTCCTTGTCAATTCATACATACCTACAAACATTTTACGAACATTCATTCCTTGTCAATTCATACATACCTACAAACATTTTACGAACATTCATTCCTTCTCAATTCATACATACCTACAAACATTTTACGAACATTCATTCCTTGTCAATTCATACATACCTACAAACATTTTATGAACATTCATTCCTTGTCAATTCATACATACCTCTAAACATTTTACGAACATTCATTCCTTGTCAATTCATACATACCTACAAACATTTTATGAACATTCATTCCTTGTCAATTCATACATACCTACAAACATTTTACGAACATTCATTCCTTGTCAATTCATACATACTTACAAACATTTTACGAACATTCATTCCTTCTCAATTCATACATACCTACAAACATTTTACGAACATTCATTCCTTGTCAATTCATACATACCTACAAACATTTTACGAACATTCATTCCTTGTCAATTCATACATACCTATAAACATTTTACGAACATTCATTCCTTGTCAATTCATACATACCTACAAACATTTTATGAACATTCATTCCTTGTCAATTCATAAATACCTACAAACATTTTACGAACATTCATTCCTTGTCAATTCATGCCTACCTACAAACATTTTACAAACATTCATTCCTTGTTAAATCGTACATACCTGCAAACATTCTATGAACATTTCACTGTAATACAAACTGTCAAATATCTCCATCGGACAATCCATTCTTCGTTAAATCACATTCGATCCTACGAACACTTTGCCTCTCCTAATACAAGTTGTTACTAGTAAATAAAATCGGTTCTCAACCTTCAATATTCGTCTGTCTTTAATTATATGGAGTCAGAATCTACACACTTCCAACGTTGTTCATTTCATGTATTCTTTGTTGTGGCCTCTATGGCATTCTTTCCTACCCCTAATCCTTTTATAAACCTCCCAGGCCATACTGTCGATGTTTATTTTGCCGAGCTGATGAAATTGATGGTGTTGTTTCATGGGCTGCCTGAGCGGGCCTTGGCATGCAAACTTTTGGCAGGGCTCCCAACCGGAGCAAAGCAACTCCTGCAGGTTAACTTAAGCATAGCTTCATTGTCCCTTAATGACCTGGTAGACCAGGCCAGGACCGTGATGAATAATACTTATTAGATGGGAGAACCGGTAGTTGCTGCTGCACAGCATGCATTAAATGAGGATAGACCATCCCAGGGGCCCGTCCTACACAGTGAAGTCATGTGTTATTATAGGTGCAATGACCAGGGCCACATTGCAAGGAACTGCTGGCGGTGACTGACAGCTATTCGCTACTACCAATGTAATAAGATTGAATTTAACTTGAAAATAATATTTTCAACATACTATTGAAAAATAGCGCGGTACCATAGGTGCATAAGCACAAAAAGAAATAGAACAAAGATTTAATTTTTAACACTTTTTTGTGCCGAAATAACTTATTTAAAAGGCCATTCTTAACATGAGGAGGGGGAGGGTGTTTTCTATGTATTCTGTACTTATTCTAATAATTTAATAAAAACGAATATCGTAAAACTTTAATTAAACTGGAAAAACTATTTTAAAAATAGCGCGGATCAATAAGTGCAAACACTTTAAAATATATATAATTAGAACGTAAAACAAAATAAATCAAAATGGTTAACTTTTTATCTGCTTAATTTGAACATTTCAAGATGGCTGTCAGTTGTCTGCTAATTCCATTTTTATGCAAAAATCATTTAATTATTAAAAAAAGTAATTCGGGTTAAAAATGAACATTTATAACATTTTTACTCACCTCAGATATCTATCCGCAAATTAATTTTTTCAAAAAAAATAAGTTAGTTTCATCAAAAAAGATTTTTTTTTTCATAATTTTTATTTCAATAAAAGAAAGAAAACGGCGTTCTTTAAGGACATCCAATCAAATGTTGACATGTCATCATTTTATGCTAGAACGACGAACCTCTCGACTTTTTTTTTTTTTAATTGAATTTTCTTTTTTCTTAAAAATTAGATTTAGAGGATGTTTTAAAGAAAAAGTGGATTTAAAATTTGAGTTATCAGATTTAGCTGAAAATACTTACCTTCAGTAAATTATCTTACATGCTAAATAGAAAAGAAACGCAAATTTTGGCTAAAATGCAGACTGGGAACATTTGGTCACAAACCTATGTTTTGTTTGAATTTCCCACCGCGTGACTAGAACGAGATTACAAACTCTCGCGGTTGAAGCGGCCACGCGAAAAACATGATAGCGTTTCCAGTTTGGCTTTTTAAAGGCCGTTTTCGTTCAACAGCTCGGCCTTAAAACATTGTATTTAGCTTTTTTAAAAAATTGGCTTATTTTTTCTAATTATTTTACATAAATATTTATTTGATAGGAATTATTAAATAAAACCTTATAATTCAGTAATTTTTGCCTTAAAATTATTTTTGAATTCAAATAATATGGAAATGGTAACTCATCCCCCTCTATTTTTTTTGTCTTTTTTTTTTTCAATTTTTTCAGTGGATTATTATCAAATGTACATTAGTGTTTTTATTTTTATTTTATTTTTTTTATTACATTTTTACCTCAAACAAGGCACAATGTCACTTTGAACTTTGTTATAGGAGGCTACTATCGGGGACATAAGTCGCAGGGATATTATGTTGGGAGATGAGCGGCAAGATGTCTGTTTACATTACACTTGAACTTCTGCATGTCAGCACAGTTGGGAAAGCAGAATCCTGGAAGGGAGTTTGAAAGTCTAGAAGTTCTGGGGAAGAAACTATTAGAGTAAAATGCCTTCTTATATCTAGGGATTTCTACCATGTAGGGGTGGGAATTTTCTGCTTGTCAGGTTTGTTGGGGGTATTTATGTCGACGGGGTACAAGTGCTTGTAGTTCGTCAGAGCATTTACCATTAAAATACTTGTAGAACAGGCAGAGGGATGTAACATTTCATCAATGGGACAGAGACTGAAGCGTAGATGACAGTTCAGGACCTATCAGGTTGGCGACTTTCTTTTGAACTTTGCCCAGTGTAGAATAGAATGTAATAATCAAAGAGGAAAGCGCCCCCGTGTGTGTGTGTTGGTGGCTATACAACTTACCTTCGGATGGAATCTGAGAGAAAGAGAAATTAAAGATGGCAGCCATGGATTTATAAGGTGCAGTCTCGTGGAATCTCACGAGATCTCATCTTCCACTGCACACGTATGCAAATGGAATGGGGTCATGCTGGAAATTGAGAGAGAAAGTTGTCAGTTACAAATTCTAGCTGGACTTTTGCGTATTGTATTTGGTTTATTTTGTTTTGCGGTTTACCAGCCTATTTAAAGTCAAGCTATTTCGGCATAATGGGGGACAAATTCGACCTTAAATTAATATCGGAATTCGACAGCTCGACCCCGGTACTTGATTTGGTGGAGAAGGTGGAACTACATTGCTTGTTGTCTAGTGTGAAGAACATTGAACATGTGGTTCCTCTACGTCTGTCCGGCGGGGCTTTCGCAGTATATCAACAGCTTAGTCCTGAGGAAAAACAGGATTACGAAAGGCTCACAATTTTACGAACATTCATTCCTTGTCAATTCATACATACCTACAAACATTTTACGAACATTCATTCCTTGTCAATTCATACCTACCTACAAACATGTTACGAACATTCATTCCTTGTTAAATCGTACATACCTGCAAACATTCTATGAACATTTCACTGTAATACAAACTGTCAAATATCTCCATCAGACAATCCATTCTTCGTTAAATCACATTCGATCCTACGAACACTTTGCCTCTCCTAATACAAGTTGTTAGGAGTAAATAAAATCGGTTCTCAACCTTTAATATTCGTCTGTCTTTAATTATATGGAGTCAGAATCTACATCTTTCCAATGTTGTTCATTTCATGTATTCTTTGTTGTGGCCTCTATGGCACCCTTTCCTACCCCTAATCCTTTTATAAACCTCCCAGGTCATACTGTCGATGTTTATTTCGCCGAGCTGATGAAATTGATGGTGTTGTTTCATGGGCTGCCTGAGCAGGCCTTGGCATGCAAACTTTTGGCAGGGCTCCCAACCAGAGCAAAGCAACTCCTGAAGGTTAACTCAAGCATAGCTTCATTGTCCCTTAATGACCTGGTAGACCAGGCCAGGACCGTGATGAATAATACTTATTAGATGGGAGAACCGGTAGTTGCTGCTGCACAGCACGCATTAAATGAGGATAGAACATCCCAGGGGCCCGTCCTACACAGTGACGTCATGTGTTATAGGTGCAATGACCAGGGCCACATTGCAGGGAACTGCTGGCGGTGACTGACAATGTAATAAGACTGGTCATATGTCCCGGGATTGTTCAGGAAACAGGGTCGGGGACAAGATGGTAGTGTCGACTTCTTCCCCAAATAGAAATTAGACAAGGGGCTTCCGACCATTCAGGTCTATGTCAATGAGATATTGTGCTCAGCACTCTTCGACTCTGGGTGCTCTTGCACCATAGTGAGTGTGGGCCTCTGCTGCACTTGGAAGAAGAAGACTACAAGATTAACCACCCTCAGTGGAGTGACGCGGACATGTTGCGGGGTGGGCACTGTGAACATTCGCACTAAAACTGGAAATTCAGCTAACATCGAAGCGCTTGTAGTACTCGAGAAACCGCTGAGCTTTGACCTGCTCCTAGGCTATGATGCCATCAGAGCCCTAGGTGGTGCTCACATAACACAGACGGGGGCGATACAGTTTCAGGAGGAGGTTCCAGTGTGTGCTGCTTTGAAGATTGATCAGCCAGACTTTATTGTCGAGTTTGACCAGCAGAAGAAGGCTTGGACAGCTGCGTGGAAGTCGTTGGAAAACCAGAAATCAGCCAAACTGCAAAATGAGGTAACAGAGTACCATGTGCCCTACCAAATGAGGCCTGCATATGAAGAGGAACTTCGTGATTAGGTCAAGGATGGCTGGTGATTCCCTACCCCTATGAGAAACTTGGACCTCCCAAAGGCCTGATTCCGCTGATGGTGGTCACTCAGTACAACAAAGCAAAGGGGAGGCCAGTGATGGACTATCTTGAATTGAACGCGCATGTTGATGTGTTCACAGCAGATGCTGATGCTTGTGCCAGCAAGTTACGAGAGTGACGCCAGCAGAGTGCCAATGTGTTTCAGATGGTAGTGTTTGCTGGCAGGAGGTACTGACAAGATTCCTCCAGTGTAATCCGTAAATTGGAGTCCATATTTTATGAAAGGGGGGCCGCCTGGAAAAATCCTCACAGACAATGACACGGCCTTCTGCAGTTTCATAGACGAGTGGGGGATCCAGCTCAAACACAGACGTGTATATGTACCAAGTGACAACGGCATAGCAGAGCGGTGCCATCGAAGTGTGAAGAGGATAGCAGCAAGAAAACAATGCATGATCACAGAGGCGGTCTACAGATATAATGCAACTCCAAAGGAAGGCATGACTGCTGCAAGCGCACCCACCAATGCGATCCATTGCTATTGAGTGCACATCAAGGACATTAACATGGGATCTGAGAGAAAGAGAAATTAAAAATGGCAGCCATGGATTTATAAGGTGTAGTCTCGTGGAATCTCATGAGATCTCATCTTCCACTGCACACATATGCAAATGGAATGAGGTCAGTTTTCTGAGAAAATGTCTGTTCACAGAGACAGTGGGGACAGACATGCTGGAAGTTGAGAGAGAAAGTTGTCAGTGACAAATTCTAGCTGGACTTTTGCGTATTGTATTTGGTTTATTTTGTTTTGCTGTTTACCAGCCCATTTAACGTCACCCAGGAGTGAGAGACTAGTAGCAGATCCACCAGCCCAAATGTGACAACAATACTCCATACATGGGCGAATGGTGGCCTTATAGCGGTACAGGATACTTTCAGGTGTAAGTAGCTTTCTCGTACGGTAGAGAGAGCCCACCTTCTTTGCAGCTCTCAATGTATCTGATCCAACTCATGCTCCCTGTGAACATTAGGCAGAGGAGTTTAAAAGAAGTACTTTCAAGTAGTGTATCTTTGGCCATTGTTATTGGTGGTAGAGAAGGTTTCTTGTAATTATTGAAGGAAACAAGCTTAGTCTTGGCAGCATTGAATGTGACCATCCATTTTTGTCCTTATTCCACTACAGATTGGAGGTCTTCCTCTAGTGTCTCTGCCATTTCCTTAAATATGTGTTCATTTGTTTTCCCCTCGTGACTATTATAGAACATGGTGTTATCAGCAAATATACTCATTTTCTGAATAAATATGGCATGCCCACATCAACACAACTTGTTCCGTGCAGTTTATCTTTTTTGGATTGAACATATAGTAGACTTGTATCAATGGGGCAAATTTCAAGCGTAGTTCTAAAAAAGCCACCCACCCCAATTTTTGAAGGCCAAACTGCTTTTAAAAAAGGCTAAATTCGTGAAATTTGACCTAAAATCATCAAGTGGTTTTGACATTTTTCATTTTTTTTTATAATCTTGTAAACTAGTGTCTATTTGATAATAATCTGCTGAAAAAATGAAAAAAAAAAAGGATACGAAAATAAAAAATACAAAGGCGAATACTGCTTCCACACGTGCACCCAAATAATTATCATTGATGCATTCTGAATCATTTAGTAGTAAAAAAAAAAAAAGAAATGGTTCCCATATTGCATTAAATTGAAGTCTACTTATGACGTCTTTGTCAAATAATTGTCCGGAAATGGATAATCATTTTATATTAAATTTATATCTGAAATTGTTCCTGAATCTAAATTCTTAAATATTTTGGAATGCTGTTGGGGCCAGTTACTTTACTGAAATCAAGGTTTTTGATTAGCTTGGCAACATCACACACAGATATTTGTATGTTGCATAGCATGTTTTCAGATACAGGAGGAAATACAGATGGTTAGTGGCCTTGGTCACATAGGGTAGAATTTGCTGTAAAGTTCTTTGCAAAGAGTTTGGCTTTGTCTGATGCTGACGAAGTCCATTGGTGATAGTTAGGATAGAGCACTCATTGCTCAGGATCCTGTTTGTTATTTGCCAAAAATGGTGGGAACCAAGCCGCTGTTTGGCCACTTTGGACTTGACAGACTGAGCATAAAACTCTCTCACATTCTCCATTACTCTTTTACAATGGTTACTGGCAATCCTGAAAGCGGTTTTAGTACATCTGTTACGATGGAAGCAATGGAAAAAGTGATTTCTGTGCGCAATGGCAGCAGCACTTTCTGGAGAGAAGCACTGCTGGAATTTTTTTGAGGGTATGAAACCGTCTATACCTACAATTAACCATTCTGTTAGGTCTGATACTATAAAGGACACATCCTTTTTAAACATGGAATGTAGAGGTAGATCTGATATAAATGAATGGAAGCTATCCCAGTCAGCCATAGAGTATTGATATGCTGTATGATGGAGAGGTACGTGTGAGGACTTATTACATTTCATTTTTATTTTAATTGATACAACAGAGTAGTCAGAAGATCCCAGTGGAGACAGAACAGAAGATGCACATAGCTCAGAGCAAGTTGTGAAGAAAAGGTCTATGAGACTTGCATACTGACCATCAGTATCGGGCACACGGGTGGGTTCGTGAACAATATGAAAGAGGTCATAAGAAATGGAGAAATCGTGACAGAAGCTCCCCTCATCATCGGTCTTGTTTGAGTGGGTCAAGTATTCGACGTTGTGAACATTGAAGTCTCCATATACGTGAATGTTAGCTGAAAAGGATAAGCAGATAGGACTTGGTCAATTTTCTCAGATATGCTTTTAAAGATAGTAACTCCGCTGTTGTGGGGGGTGATAGAGGGCAAATATAAATGCAGTCATGTGAGCAAGTGCAACCCGGAAGTACATATAGGGTAAATTAAGATCTTCTTTGGAGATATCCCTACCACATTGAAAGCCATCTTTAATGTAGGCACATATTCCATGCCCATGGCGATGTTGGGGGTCGGATTTGGATGTTAAGTTCGAGTATTCTTTAATTCCAAACTCTTCTAGAAAAGTAATCGGCCCAATGCCAGTTTCCCTCAGGAATAATGGGTTTGGGTTTAAACCTCTGGAAGGTTGGAACATAGACCTTTGAAGTTGGAGAAGGAGACATGGTAGTGGGGGTCTATGTTGGAAGTTGTAGATCTGGGTTTAAACACGTGTTTTTTCTGGAAACTTTTCATCATGATTTTTTGGGATTTATGGACTAGGTCGTCAGACTTGCTTAGAGCAGAGAGGGAAAGTAAGAGAGAAAAAGAAATTAAGAAATATATATTTTTTTTGTAGCACATAAGGTAAAGCTGTAACAATTACCCACTAATATGACATTGAGAGGCCCTAGCAGAAGCTACTGCATGGTCCAGAATCCATTCACCAAATGGCAATACAGCAGCCCCAGTATTTTGCACTTGTTGATTTAGTGGTTAAACCGATTTTGCACTTGTTGATTTAGTGGTTAAACCAAGGTTCGGGTCCCTGACTATCAGGTGGATAATGTCAACCCAGATAAAACGTTTACCTCCAGCACCCTTACTAGTGACATAGCCACAAGGATAGACATAGAAACAGAAAATTTCCGACATCTTTGGCGACTGTTCACACAAGATACTGCAAACCTATAATACAGCTTTTTCTTCTCTCTTTGTCAGAAAAATCACTTATTAAATATGAGGACTGCAAGCCAAATAAGGAGAAGCAAGAGTAACTGGAGCTGCCGGTAACACATCCACAATGCATTGTCTACTCTCCATCTGGTTGTACAATGGCCAGGAAATGGGTGATCATTCTACATAAAATTCATATCCTAAACTGATTCCCCAATCTAAATTCTAAAATTATTTTATTTTTTTCATAAACATAAATCTTTTTGGAAAATCCATCAATGCTAGATAATGCAAAGGTGACATAGTATCTGACATATTGTAGTATTGGGAATCCCAGCTTAATTGCTATATAGGTAGTTTTAGAAATAGAAAGTTATATAAGCATATTTTGATTTCCGATCAGCGAGTTAGCAAGGACAGAAGGCATCAAACTCAAGTCACCTTCAACGACCTAGATAGAATGTACGGGAAATTAAGGGGTGACACAGGAATTGTGGTCGTAGGCTTCCAGTTGATGACCACATGGGACAGTTGGTCCAGGCAGCAGATGAAGCAGATGGAAATTTAGGTTCCTCTCGACAACCAGGGTCCGAGATGTTAGGCTTGCCTTGAATAAAAGATTGAAGCTTCAAATCCCATTTTGTGGTTCATTGATGAATCTGTCTGCAGCAGTACCACTCTCCAGCAAAATGGCAGACCAGCACCAGCTACCAGAAGGAATCATCCGCTGGCCAAGGCAATCAGGTATGTTTGCATTGTATTGTTGCACATATACATCTCGGAGACCTTCCAAGACAAAAGAAACTGTGTAAGAATAAGAACGCACACACACACACACACACACACATACACACACATATATAACAGTGAACTGCACGTAAGAGCATACACACCCACACACATATATGTAAGAAGAGTGATAAAAACACAAACCCGTAAAAGTAACAGTAACAATAAACGTAAAAAGAATCGAACAATAAAAGAAACCGTAAAAGAAAACGTATAGTAATAAACGTAATAATAATAAATATAGTAATAATAAAAAAACACTAATTCGTTACGGTAACATTGATGCCGAAATTTTAACCAGGTCGCATCATCAATGCAAGAATAAACCTTGTTATCACAACAGAAAACCACGACGTAAATGGGTCCTTAAAGAAAGAAAAGAAAGCTAGATGACGTAATTGATAAAAAAACAAAACAAATAGCAAAAAAATGATGAATCGGTTTGATATGCCGCTTAGAAAAAAAATGAAAGAAAAAAATGCACAAGCAGAGCTTATTAAGTGATGATATAGAAAAGACAGAACTCTAATACAAATCATGTTTCTTTTTGTTGTTGTTTTTGGGGGAGACGCATGTGTGCGTTTGGAGGAAAAAGAAAACAAAAGAAACGCAATCGTTTAAAATGGAAAAAAAGAAGAGAAGGTAAGAAAGAAAAAATCCACATACTTACACCGAGAGTGCGGACGTTTTTTTTTGTTTTTTGTGCTATTGTTGTTGATTTCACATTTTTAAAATATATTGACTTTAAATGTGTAAGTGACTGTTGCCTTTAAATATCAGTGCAACATTTCTTGTGTATGAGGGTTTGGGTGCATCCAGTGTCAGCCAGCGTTGAGCGCCTACACCCATCAACTCGCACTGTCACTACAGGAGGGCTTTGTTCAGTGTTGCTTCGGGGAGGGTGCTAGCGCTGCGGCTTCCTTCCCTTGCCTGTTTCCCAGAAAAATCCGTGCTACATGGCTTGGCTTGTCGCATCAGTAACAGCGTCCTCGTTTCTGTGCTCCATAGTCCGGAGTGCGCTTTGCACCGCTTCTGCAGTCTCTGGCAAAGTGGTTGGGGCCGCCACATTTGTAGCACCGAGGGCTCTCTGTAGGTGATTCCAGTGCGTCAACCACTGCCAAGACCTGCTCCACATCATTCTGTAGCAGGTTTCAGGTTCTAGCCAACAACTCCTCCAACCCAAGCTCATTGAGCTTCGACGATGCCCGCAACAGCCGACTGGCGTCATCCGGGAACCCAGACAAAAAGGCACATGCCAATATTCGGTCACTTGCACTGCTGAAGAGAGTAGCAAGCTTCTTTAGGTCGGCCAGGTAAATGTCCACAGTCTCTCCTGACCCAAGCCGACATTCACAGAATTGCTTCCAGGCAACAAAAGGGTCTGCACTGAATGCTCCGTACAATGCTTGTTTTATTTGCTCCATTGTTGCCTCATCCCCGAGCTGCTGGTGCAAGTTTTCATATGTACATGAGAGCACACAAGATTCTGCGAGACTGCATTGTTATATAAGGCCGCAGGCGCCATCTTGGACCCTTTTCAGCATCGTAACGCTGCGTCGGCAAAGCGCACGCGAGGCCGTTTGAGAGGTAAGCCTGCGTTCCCACAATTTTCGATACAGTTGACTTTTGACAACTAAATATTTTCGATTACTAGCCAAATAGAAACATTACTAGCCAAACCCACATGATTTTTGGAATATGAAATCTTCGTTCTGTGACGAGTATGTACATCATAAAGATTTTTCTGTTTTTTTTTTTAAATAAGTGTAACTTTAAATATGCACCGAATTTTATGGCGAGACTTGAAGGTATAAACATTTGAATTGCTTCAGATGTTTTTTTGAACAGAGTTTGTTAAAAAAAAAAAGTGTTCAATTAAATTTTTATTGTTTAAATAATATGAGTTTTCTCGTTTTATTTTTAAAAAGAAATCAAGATTTTAAAAGCATTTTTCACTCAGTAATGTCTGTAAAAAAAAAACAAAAAAAAAACAATCACCAAAAGATAAGTTTTGTATTATTTCTAGTCACCATTTGGAAAAAAATCACTTGCTAATGCGACTGTTCCAGTTGCAATATTAAGCCCTAGAAAATATTGTTACCTTATGAATTCAGATTTTTTGTGATTTAATTTAGAAGGAAAATCCTTTTGCTACAACATACGTGTGAAAAGGGCTAAAATCTGACCCTTCTAGGGACATTTGTCAAACTACTTGCATACAGCATATACAAGAACACAATGCACAACTCTCTCGTTTAAGACATATACAGTTATCGCCCCTTATTTCCAGAGTTGCAAGTTTAAACTGATAGGTTGCAATATTGACTTCCTTTCTCTCTCTTTATATTTCACTCTTTTTTCATTTGAGGTGTCATGTGGTATGGACGTGTAGCGATTTCTCTCCTTCTGTTTTTCTTATAAACATACCTTGTACCAATCGCACGTAAAAAATTCCCACGGTTTGTAAGTTAGATATTTTGGTAAGTGTTGTTTTTTTGTTTGTTGTTTGTCCACTGTTTCTGTCCTCGACATGATAAACAACCTTTAACAGCACTACACAATCACGGCCAGTAACATGAATGCACAATCACAAGTTCACACCAATAGAATTTAGAAAAATAATTTTATTGCCACATCAAATGCTTTGATTAAATAAATTCGGAAAAAGTCTCTTTTCTGCCCCACAAAACAAGAAAAAATCTCCAATTTTAAGTTTTTATCTCTTCGAATTTTTCAATATCTTGCTGAACTTCCATGGCTAAACGCCTTGATTCCTGCTCTTTGGTATGGTTCTGATTCTTATATTTTGCTGATTTTGGCTCAGGAATTCTTTGACCAGATTTTTTTTCCAGCTGAAAATATAAAAATTTGAAATCAGTTTTATTTTAGACTAGCAGAGGTACCTAACATTGCCCAGGTGGAGAGAGGTGATGTAGTAAGGATACTGAGCAACCCTTAGAAAAAAAAATCAAACGCAGTAGGCAACCCGGATGGATAAAAGTGCAAAAAAAAAAAAGTAGGCAGGGAGGTTCAGAGGAGAAGAAATTCACAAGTCCGTGGGAACTTATACCAATTCTGCCACATTCCATTTGGCATAAAAAATGGTGTATCATGTTTCCAACAATCGATAGACAACCTAATAAAATGTGTAAAATCACTGACACTTTTGCATAAGTCAATAATATTATGCGGCCGCACTATGAGAGAACATGATGAAAATCTTAATCACTTCTTAGATGTTGCCAGGAAGCACGGGATAAGTTTCAATGAGAACAAAAGCATTATGCAAACGTAAGGTATGAAGTGTCATTTGTAAAGCCAGACCTTGAATGCTTTCATGCTTTAAGATATCCACCTCTACCACAAGATGCAAAAATCACAGCAGCAGGTTCTTCGTATGGTTTCATATTATGCTCAATGGATTCCTCGCTTCTCAGACAAAATTCAACGTCTAGCACAAAATCAAGTCTTTCCCTCTACCTGAATCCTGCTCAACTGATTTCTCCAACCTCAAAGAAGAACTTGAACATGCTTCCCTTACAACAATCGATCACAGCATATTTCTTAACATAGAAACCAATGCCTCTGACATTGCTCTGGCTACCACTCTCAATCAGAATGGATGCTCAGTTGCTTTCTTTTCTTGATCTCTTTGAGTCATTACTCTTCTGTTGAAAAAAAGCAGTAAATGGGGTCACTACCTTATCTGTTCCGTCTTTAAACTTATTACAGACCAACATTCTGTAGCATTTATGCATGACCTGAAACATTCAAGCAAAATAAAGAATGAGAAGGTGGAACACTGGAGAATAGAACTATCAGCCCTCACATTTGATGTAATTTATTGTCTTGGAAAAGATAATGCAGCCGTAGACACATTTTCTCAAGCAGTTTGCTCCTCGACTAACTCAACAGCTCTTTGAGGTCTACATATTTTATTGTGTCATCCAGATATCACACAAATGTCTCCTTTTGTACGCCTGCATAACCTTCCTTATTCCATTGATGATATTCGACGAACTATTAGGAACTGTGCAGTTTGTGCAGAATTAAAATCGAGATTTTCTCATCCCACCAATTTCAAAACTATCAAGGTGACACAACGATTTGTATGCTTAAGTGTTGATTTTAAAGGCCTGTTGCCATCTAATGGTCGAGAAATACCTCACAAACAGCCATAAATTATTTGTCAACTATTTTCACTGTTTGGCATGCCTTGCCTCATTCACTCTGATAAAAGTCCATCATTCCTTTCAACGGAACTAACAGACTTTTTGCATAAGAAGGAAGTAGCAACAAGCCGCACTGTTAAGTTTTGAGACATTGTGTTGAACAAAGATGGCGGCGTAGTTCAGATCAGTAACCAAGATGGCGACCAATAATCAAATGTAGTCCGTGGCGTAGTTAACCTCTTAAGTTCTGAGATATTGTGTTGAACAAAGATGGCGGCGTAGTTCAGATCAGTAACCAAGATGGCGGCGTGGTTCAGATCAGTAACCAAGATGGCGGCATAGTTCAGATCAGTAACCAAGATGGCGACCAAGAATCAAATGTAGTCCATGGCGTAGTTAACCTCTTAAGTTCTGAGATATCGTGTTGAACAAAGATGGCGGCGTAGTTCAGATCAGTAACCAAGATGGCGGTGAAGAATTAAATGCGGTCCGTGACGTAGTAAACGGCGAACTGATTGAATCCAAAATTCAACTATTTTTATAATTTTGGGACGTTTTCATTGGTTGTTTAGCACAGCCGTTGGTTATAAAAATGATTGGCAAATCCATTTGTCTCATACCCCCATTAGAAGTCAAAAACTTTTTACATGCACAATTGCTTATAACCAACAGGGAAATGGCCAGATGGAATGACTAAATGCCAAATGAAAAACAATATCGCTAGCATTGAGGTCAAAAGGGTTGCTGATTTCTCATTGGGAAACAGTTCTACACGATGCCTTATATTCCATTCATTCCTTATTATGTACTGCTACCAATGCTAAACCTCACAAGAGGATATTCCAGTACAATCAGAAATCAACATCTGACACCTCTCTTCCCAGTTGGCTTTTCAATCCAGGCTCAGTCAGTATGAACCATTTGTTGACAATGTTGAGTTGCTGGAATACAACCATCAATATGCACATGTTAGACTTCCAACTGGAAGAGAGGAAAAAGTCTCACTGTGACAATTTGCCCCAAAACCACAAGATAAATTGCCCAATACTAATGGTTGTACTATTTCACCAGAAGCTGAACCTCTATAACGAGATACCTCATTCGAACCTTGCATATTCAAAGAACCTCGTGAAACTTCACCTGCCGATATAATACTCGCTAAAAACCCATGAGAACTCATTCGTAAGCAACAACGTGTCAATCCCTATCACCTAAGAAATAAAGACGCTTGAACTTGAACTTTTGTGTATCATTCCATAACCCCACTCAGGGTGAATATCATATTATTAACATTTTTTATTGTTTGCACACTTTTAACAATTCTCTTTCCTTACAGCCTATATACCTGTGTTTTTTGATGAATAAAGCCTTATTCACATTACTTAGCATTTGTCTTCCGTGTTCTGAATCTCTACACAATGAAAGCTGGATCTACGACTATGACTCAGAGACAAACAGAGTTCCCAATGGAAGCATGCTGGCTCTCCCAGACCCAAGAAGGCCAGACAGAGCAAATCCATCCAGAAACTTATGATGATCCCTTTTTTTGACAGCACAGACATGATCTACAGACAGTCACATAGGAATACTATGTTGAGTTTTTAAGGCAGTTCAGAAAGAGATTCTATCAGAATAGGTCAGCAATCTTCAAATTGGGTCAGTGACATTTTCACCAAGACAATGCACCAGTCGACAACTCCATCCTTGTCATAGACTATCTGACCAAGATTGGCATCAAGACAGTTCCTTATTCTCCTTATAATCTAGACCTTGCTCCCTGTGACTTTTGGTTATTTCCTAAACTCAAGGAAAACCTTAGAGGCTGTCGTTTTGAGACAATTCAGAGGTTGAAAGAGTTTGTGATAAGGGTCATCGACACTCTTACACAAGACGACTTCCATACGGCCTTCCAGAAGTTGTTGGAACGGTACAACAAGTGCATTGCAGCCGCAGGAGATTACTTCGAACGGGACTAGAGTTTCATATGTACACTATAAATGCGAAAAAAGTCCAGAAACTTATTGAAGGAAACTCATATTTCTCTTAGTCTGTCTGTCCGTTACAATTTTTCACATAAACTACTAGAAAGATCTGATTAAAATTTTGTATGGACCTTTGTTTTGATAAGGTGCAACAAACTAAGTATTATTGTATCTGTTTGATGCTCGGTTAGGAACTAGTAGGGATTAGTATTTAGTGCAAAAATGAGCACAAGTCTAACCACATTCAATCATCAATTTGGCATGACCAGCTCATTCTTAGTCAATGAACTATAACTTTTGCTCATTTTAAGTCTAGTTTGTTCATATTTTTAAAAGCAAAACAAAGCACATGATTTTGAAATCTTAATACTATTATTATTATTAGCATAATGGTTATACTAGTTAGAACATCTTGTACCAAATATATCAAAAGCAGATGAATTCTTGAATTTAGACCACTATAACATTGCATCTCACAAATCTATATTTGATTTTGCCAAGCCACTTTGTCTTTTAATCATTATTGGCATAATGGTTATACTAGTTAGAACATTTTGTACCAAAATGGTTATACTAGACATTTCATATCTCTATATAAAATTACCCCACAAAAAAGAACTTCTCGCTATAAAAGAATCTACAAAATTGTGGATAGCTTATGCCCCTCCAGGGGCTCAAGACTATGGATGGATGGATATAAAATTAGATACATGCTTATAAATTTGTATTTACAGGATTCACTCCTAAACTAATTAACCAATCATTATAAGTTCTGTAACACATCTGTTAGGTGCAAGGGTTTCAAATGTGGGCTAGAAACGGTTTAATTTAGTTTTATGCAAAAGGGAGCAAAGAAAAGGTGGAAGTCTTCATGAAAATTCAAATGCATTCAATTTTTGTGAAATTTCAACAATATGTATTAGACACCAAATAAATTTCAATCTCTTCAGAATATTTTAAAGGGAGTTTTAGGGGACATAATATGGATACAATATCATGTTTAAAAATTAAAATATTTCAGATTTGCATTACATTTTATCTATAGTCATTAGACGCTAACTGAGGAAGATTCCCTGAATGTAAAATTCTTCTTAAGACCAATTTAGTTTAAGCCTTACATTTGAAACGTTCTCTCAAATCAAAATTATTCAATGGATTTTGATCAAAGTTTGAATAATCATTCTAGACATAAGGTTCAGTATTATTATATGTTGACTTGAATCTTCTTAAAGGGACACAAAAGTGATGAAAGTTGGAGAGAACTTGAATGACCACTAGACACTATCGTCGAGTGTCTAAGGTCTCTCTGTATTCAGGTTTGTCAGGACAACCTGACATGAGCTCATTTTCCCTACAAATAAATCCTGACTAAATGCTCCAAATCACACAGAAAATGAAATGAGCATCATCAAATGATTTCAAATGTACTATTAAAAACTACAAAAATACAGGGTTTAATAAACATCGGCAAAAATATTCTTTAGTTACTAATTTAAAAAAAAATGTAAAATAGTTTAGAAAAGATTAAAAACTTTAAAAATTTACATAATATATGATAAATAAATCCTATTTTTAGATGATTTTCGCACCTTAGTCTGGTTGAAAAATTTTGTTTGGGTGACATTCTGTCACCTCTCTTTTACTGCCACCTAGGGTGGACTGCCCCCTCCCACCCCCCTCTAGCTATGCCACTAATGTTACCTCAAGTAACAGCATGAAGCTAGATACTTCACCAGACTAGATTAATTCTTGTCCTAGAATCAAGAGGTCACAAGAAAGATACACTATAACATATTTAAATTGTCGATTGGGAAATTATGTTCTTAACTATTTTGTTAATTCAGTGTTTGAGATGTAAAAGAAACCTTTAATGGAATATTTGAATATCTATGTATCCTCATATAGATTAGATTAAGTGTTAAATAATTCTAGCTTATGATGAATACATATACAAAGATTTCAAAATATTTTCCTACCGCCAAACGCTCCCGTCTTCTTGCTAAAAATTGTTCTTGAATGATTTGTTTCCTTTCATTAAATTTAGCCAAATATTCTTCCTTTTTTATTGAATCTGACATTTCTGAAAAATAAGAAAATGAAAAAAAGGCCGATAAGAAGGAGGATTATGATCCTTTGTCAAAAAGCCAACACATTAGTTATCTATCTAATCTATATAATTATAAAACTCAGATCAGCTTGCTTGAGCATTTAAACCGTCCAACTGGTTTCTGACTTCCGGTTTCAAAGAATTTGTCTGCTTACCTATTTCATAGCTGCCTTGTCTTAAGTCTGATATTAAAAGCCACTTCTGCTATTCAAAGCATACACAAGGTCAATAATATTTTTTTGTTTTAACTTATTTTAACGTGTTTTCCTTACAAATAAATGTAATTTAACACTGTTGAGTTAAAATACTAATTTAAATATAAATATGCAATATATAACTCTAATCAGATTTATAGCCAAATTTTGGTAGCGCTCCTGTTGATTCTGATGATTTATTTTTTTCAGGCCTTACTTAAAAAATATTTTCTCTTCAAAGAGGGGAAAAGTAGAAGTTTCGTTTCCGTAATGCTTTTAGTAGAGCCTCCTTAATTTTAATTAGTGCTTGCAGTAGTGCTCTGGAGGTTGCCTGAGCTTTATTTTTTTCACTCATCGCTTAAAAAAATGTTTTCTCAAAACAATAAAATACAATATAATCTCAAAATCACTTTTTATTTTGAATATTTTTCATCTTGCCTTTTAAGGGTCAACAGATAATCTAGTACATAAATATAAATCAGTCAAATTTTTAAAGTTAGACTTAAACGGCAATGTATCTGATGAAATAGATATTTGATTCTGCCTAACCAGTGAATTACAGTAATTTTCAGTTTAGGTTTTTTATTATCAGAATTTTGCCATTCAAATCGATTTAAGTAATTACATACTATATCCACACAGAAATTTATTTTGGTGACAATATGTTTGTTGCAGTTATATAAGTTAATGGAGAAAAATATCTGGTCCATCTTTGATCTTGATTTGACTGATCCTCAGAAAAGTTACAAATGAAGATTTGTACAACTCAAAGTCTTGCTGGCATTTACAGCAGCTTTATTTCGGATGCTTCCTTCATTGGAAAGCTGCAACGCTGGTTCTAGATTCTCACTATCGACATTTATCCTTACTCGGATTCATTGCTGTCAACGACCATCTTTCTCCTCTGACTGAGTCTGCTAACTCTCTGACTCACAAGTCTTGACTAACTGATCTGTGTATTTCCAACCTCTCTCCTAAGATGTCTTCTTAAGTGACCTATATGTCAGACTAGGTCAGATTCTAGAGGTCAGGCCTGTTTTTCAATTATTGTTTATGCTAGTTATGAAAACTAACATTCCTTTCTATAAAAACATTTTAACATAAATTATTGTATCTGAAAATATTTATTTCGCTATGATAACATTCTTTCTGACGTTATACTTTTACAAATATTAATAACGATCATAATAACCATCAATCAGCATATCTTTCAGCAATAGCTAACATCATGAGATTATCAACAAGTTTTGTTACCTTGGTGAGACCATTGAGGCACACAGCGGAGTAGACGCTTGCGTGATTGCAGGTGTATGTTCAGGACACTTCTGTCGTTACTAATCAATAGAGCATTGCCATTGTGGACTAAGTGAAGAGTCTATCAGATATGTGTATTTAAAGTTATGACCTATGGAAGAGAAACCTGATCAGCAGGTGTTGAGGACATGTGTTGCATGGAGAGAAATAATGTGAGAATGAAACAATGGCTGTATAGAGTGTCCCAAAATGATCTGACATATTTATAGGTAAAAAAAATTAAATAACAATTAAATAAAGAAAATATTTTTTAATTTTTTTAAATGTGTGTAAAATGCCATTTTATTTTAACTAGGTCAAAATTCATTTATATATCTCTTTATGCATTTTTATAAAGTTTTAGAATACCCTCAAGAATTGGACAGTTGAATGTGGTGATATTAGTTGGCCCACAAGATCGCTTGCAATTTTTTCTTGTGGGGATATTTGAAGTTAAAAGTATTCAGCCACCGCCCTCGATCTCTTGAAGAATTGAAATAAGCTATTTGTTCTGTAATTGCTGCTATTCCACTCAAAATGATCCATCGAGTTATTGAAATCTTTTGTGAATGTCTACAATCGTGTGTTACCAATGATGGGAAACGTTTGGCTTATTTAACATCATAAGATTATCAACAAGTGAGATTGCTTTATTTTTTTTTTTAATCTGTAGTGGTACTCAGGTCTCATAAGATCCCTTTTTCCACCACAAATAAAACAAAATAAAATCAAACATGTGAAATAAAAGGTGTTTATTTACACAAAAATAACAAGTAACATATGAATCATTTTTTAGTGTCCAGAAGGTGTGTCTGGATAGACAGTTCTTGCAAATGTGAAAGTTATTGAGACTGTTCGTTGTTTTGACAAGAAAAAATCAGAGAGTGTCGTTTGTTTTCCCAGCGAGAAAACAGGCTTAATTTTTGTGTATACTAAGAGAAATGAAGAAAACAGTAATGTCCTTGCGTGCAGCTGAATCTCTTGTGTGCATGTGAGTGGATGAGCACTTCTGTGTGTGCATGTGTGTGTGTGAATAATCGTGTTTTGTCATACTGGCGGCAAAATACATAGCAATGAAGTCGTTGACATGAATAGAGACGTGAGCAAAGAGTGAGGAACGCAGAGTGCAGAGCGCTGAGTGAGAATGAGTGAGTGAGTGAATTCATTTAAGTATTTGTTGATTGGCTCCCAAGTGATGTGAGAAAAAAGGTTTTGAAAATTAAATATTTTTGTGGCAGGAGCATTGATTGGTTGAGAAGTGCACTCTTTTGTCATGTGGTATACTTTCAACCATGTCCACCAAACAAAACAAACTTTAAGTTTTGTTCCCTGCAGAAATTTGCGTGGGTGTATTTTTTAAAATCTTTGCGCCCCTGAAATTTATAATTTTTTTGTTTGCGCGGGTAATAGTGTTTTAATTCATTTATTTGTTATTTTTAGAACAAGAAGTGAATGCATTTTTTTTAGGTGTGTTTAACTGCACAGATCTTTGTCCTTGTTCTTCAGTATCACACAATATTCTCTACTGTGTAGGGGTGGGGTTTAGCTGCTTGTCGGGTTTGTTGAGGGTATTTATGTCGTGGGGGGCACAAGTGCTTGCAGTTCGTCAGAGCATTCATCATTAAAATACTTGTAGAACAGGCAGAGGGATGCAACATTTCGTTGGTGGGACAGAGGCTGAAGCTTAGATGACAGTTCAGGACCTATCAGGTTGGGAACTCTCTTTTGGACCTGTCTAGGAGCGAGAGACTAGTAGCAGAGGCACCATCCCAAATATGACAACAATACTCTATACATGGGCGAATGATGGCCTTATAGAGATACAGGATACTTTCGGGCATTAGTAGTTTTCTAGCACAGTGGTCCTGGCAATGCTCTCAATGTAATTGTTCCAACTCATGTTTCCTGTGAACGTTAGGCCGAGGAGTTTAAAAGAAGTACTTTCAGTTAATGAATCTTTGCCCATTGCTATTGGTGGGAGAGAAGGTTTCTTGTAATTATTGAAGGAAAGAAGTTTAGTCTTGGCAGCATTGAATGTGACCATCCATTTTTGTCCCCATTCCATTATAGATTGGAGGTCATCCTCTAGTGTTTCTGCCATTTCCCTAGATATTTATTTATTTCTTTTCCTGTTGTGCCTGTTATAGAGCATGGTGTCATCAGCATAGATACCCATCTCAGAGGCAATTTTGTCAGGGAGGTCATTTATGAATATTAGGAATAATAAAGGCCCTGCATTTATAACATATTGTTTAGATGTATGACCGTTGAGGACAACCTGAATTTTTCTCTTATCTAAGAAAGATTTAATTATGTGAAGAGCCATTGCTCAAAACAACAAGATAATATAAAAAGGCTGACTGGGAAGCAATCAGGGATCTCATCAGTGATGCCCCATGGGGAAATATCTTTTCTCTTTCTGCTGAACAGTGCGCAAATGAGACCACTGAATGGTTCAAAACAGCAATTGAAGCACATGTTCCCATGCGGAAATTTTATAGCAAGCCCCACTCTCCCCAGTGGTTTACTTCTACTTGTGCAACTGCTTGTTTTTACTTGTTTTGCAAACCAAATAAACATTTTACAGTAAATAAAAACAATACTTATGCACTTATTGAACTGTGCTGAAAAAATAACGTTATCTATAAATATAAAAGCGAAAATATGTGTATGTATGTATGTATGTATGTATGTATGTATGTATGTATGTTCGCTTTTTGTGTATGTCTGTAAAACGCTTTTTTCTGAGAAGCGGTCAGTCAGCTCACAACTTCTTAAAACTTTTTATATCACATATAAATCATAATATCTACGAGTTAACAACGGAGGTCGCCAGTCTATTTAATTTGCTCAACTTTGAAAAGATAAATATTCAACATTTTTCGCTTGCTGTGGATTAGGCTTTTTGTATAATAAAAACGACACTAATTCTGGCGGTATTTTTCCGGTCGCAATCGCCGGAAATCTCCGAAAGCAATCAGTTTGATTAATGCGGAAATTTTCCTTATATCAGACAATTGCTATTCAATTTGGACAATCCGCTTTTTATGGGGAGCTGGTTTCCCCCACAACATCTTGGGGAAACAAAACATAAATAAAAAAAGCTGCCCCACAGTAAATACTGGCCCGCAGTCAAAGTTGACCTCATTAACTCATTAAAACATGCACCTGCCAATTCTAAATAATTAAATAAATTCAAATGTGTTTCCGTTAGGATTTTGTGGTGCCCAGTGATTAACATCGCACGTCTTTTTTCACACTTTAATTTCCAACTTTGCCTCAAGGGTTTGGGTTCGGGTTCGATCCTCATACTTACCTACTAAACTTTTTTTTATTTTACCCCCCCCCCCCGAAGTTTTTTATTTTAACCCCCCCCCTGAAGTTTTGATTTACCCAAAACCACATACACCTACAAACGCCCGGGCAACGCCGGGTACCCCCCGCTAGTATTTAGAAAGCCATTCTTAACATGGGGAGAGGAGGGTGTTTTGTAACTATTCTGTACTATCACCTAAGAATTTCATAAAAAAAAAAGATATCATAAAACTTTAATTTAACTTGAAATTACTATTTAAAAATACCACAGTTCAATAAGTGTGCAAGCACCATAAAACCCTAAAAACTTATCTAATTAGGTAGAAAAGTAACGTATCTTGCCTTTGAGAGCATTTATTTGTTATATATATTTTGGTAAATGTTTACTTTAACTATAACAGAACACCAACTAATAAAATTTGGTTTTCTAAGGGTTTTCAGGTCGTTGACAACGAATCTGACATTCAAACCCGTTGCAACTTTGCCGTTTGCATGGTATTAACCCCTGGACCCTTGTGCCATTTTGCGGCATATCTCCACCTTCGTTTATGCTATTCTTACATGATGTGTTTGCACGCGAATGCGTGTAGTAAAGTGACTTGTCACATCGCGGAGGAATTTTTAGCAGACATTTGAAATAATATGAAAGTTTTCAAAAACAAAAATAATGTGGTTTATTTTCTGTGTTACGTAGTTTTTGATGCTTTTTAATTGATTTAAAAAATTACGTTTTCAGGAGTGGTTTACAAAAACACTTTTATGTTTCTGTTTTCTTTTTTTTTTTTTTTTTTGAGAGGTGTATTCAATTATAGAACTTGCATAGTTTTTTCCTCCAAAAACAAACAAA
This sequence comes from Euprymna scolopes, assembly GCF_053919585.1. NCBI lineage: Eukaryota > Metazoa > Mollusca > Cephalopoda > Sepiida > Sepiolidae > Euprymna > Euprymna scolopes. Next base: position 91,759,277 of record NC_136508.1, on the reverse strand, counting down.
TAATAAAAAAATTAACAAAAAACATGACAATGTTTTTGTAAACCGCTTGTGAAAACTTACTGACAACATTATTTTTACTATTAAATGAGGTGAAAACTATTTCTTTTTTAATTGTATGAAAAATATTTCCTTTCCTTTAAAATTTCCGCCATATATTCATGTGCCTTGTGAAAAGTCACGTGACTACGCGCGTGCGTGCACAAACATTTCAGTGAGAACTACTCATGGTAGTATTAACGAATACGGTGATATAATATATCACCGTATTTGTTAGCAAAATAATGCAAGGTTCCAGGGGTTAATACCATGCAAACGGTCAATTTACGACGAGTTTGAATATCAGATTCGTTGTCAGTGACCTTGAAAACCCAGTATAAACCAAATTTTATTGGCCGGTGTTCTGTTGTAGTTAACACACACACACACACATATATATATATATATATATATATATATATATATATAAGATGTTTAAAATTCAACGTTATTTCAAGCAGTTAATGGTAGCCGAATGGATTAGGTCTCCGCTAATCGAGCCAGAGATGTCTCGTGATACAGGGTTCGAATCGTTCGACTGGTATTAATCGTGACACCCTGCACTGAAGATTCCCGAAAGGATGAAACACTAGTGTCTGTAGGTATTTAATTATTATAGTAAAAAATAATTATGACAGCCCCTTTAAGAAATTCGTTTCTTATCGTTGAGCACTTTCAGTTGAATTAAAGTCGGTCAATTTAGCTCTTATGCGTAGATCATCGTATAACGATTAGATCACTGTCTGACTGACGTAAATGAACATTTAAAATTAAGATGTTTAAAATTCAACGTTATTTCAAGCGGTTAATGGTAGCCGAATGGATTAGGTCTCCGCTAATCAAGCCAGAGATGTCTCGTGATACGGGGTTCGAATCGTTCGACTGGTATTAATCGTGACACCCTGCACTGAAGATTCCCGAAAGGATGAAAAAATAGTGTCTGTAGGTATTTAATTATTATAGTAGAAAATAATTATATATATATAATCGCGAATGTGGGTTACGTTCTCGCCACACAATTGTGGATTGGAAAATTTTCCTGCGTGATATATGCAGGGACTATTTTCTTAGGAATCCCCGGCAGATTGGAGGCCCAGGTCATACGGTAGAAATCGACGAGTCTGTTTTTAACTGCAGAAAACACAACGTTGGCAGACTTTTGACACCGGTGGTCTGGGTCTTCGGTGGATACGACGCTGCCAAAAAGGAGGGTTTCTTGGTCACTGTACCAAATAGGAACGCCGAAACCCTCCTTCCACTAATAAATAAAAAGAAATCCTTGTTTCTGGCGAAAAAAAAAAAAAAAATGTACAAATAATCCTTGTTCCTGCCCCCCCCCCCAAATGCTTTTTATTGCCCCTTTATATATATATATATATATATATATATATATATATATATATATATATATATATACACACACATACACACGCACGCACACACACTTTTTTCGTACGTCTGTGTATTTTAATACAACCCCTCGCTTTCTTCTCACCTGTGTGCTGCTTCGATTTCAACTTGAACAACAAATCCAACTCATTTTCTCTACGACTTTTCACACTGGACGTCCGCAAACGTTGTTTAATGTCACTTGACACCAATCGAGACTCGATGGGAGGTTGCAGTTGCACAGACATCCAGAAATGTCGAGCCAGAGCCGAATCCTGAGCACTCGAGTCACAAAACTCTGTCGAACACTCCGATTGTCGAGTGTCCAAAATATTGAAATGCGACAACGACGCCATTTTGGGTCACGTGATATTGCTCAGCTGGTTGCTAAGCGACAACTACAGATTTTTGTTTCTAGCGGGGAAGCAAACCGAAAATGAAACACAATGAGACCAACCAAAAGAAAAAGTTACGTATTATATAAGTGTTTATTCAGAAACAGAGACCGCGTTATTGTTGGCAGGTTTCGGGCAGGTTACATAAAATGCAGGAAAATGGCGAACGAAAACTTTGTGTTTATTTTTTGTTTTCTTGAAAATGATGGCCAAAACTTTTCATATATTTACTAGCGTGGGTACCCGGCAATGCCCGGGTGTTTTGAGAGAGGTGTGTGTGGTTTTGGTTAAATCCAAACTCCGGGGGGGGGGGTAAATAAAATAAAAAATTTTGGTAGGTGATTATGCGGATTGAACCGGAACCCTTGAGGCAAAGTTGGAAATTAAAGTGTGAAAAAAAAAAATAAATAAATAAATAAAAAAAATAAAAACGTGCGAGTTAACAATTGATAATAAAGAAAAAAGTTGGTATGAATGAATCTCAGGGCCCCATTATTTATCTTTTCAGGTGTTAGAATACCTCCAAGAAGCCCACATCCAATAATTTATTTTTGACCCTGCCCATCCCCACGGTACACATCTACCTATATATATATATATACATATATATACCTATACCGGTACACACACACACACACACACACACACACACACACACACACACACACACACACACACACACACACACATATATATATATAATTTAAAGGAGATTAGAATAATAGTCTAAAGAGCTAAGTGTATTTTAATGTAACAGTGAAATTACTAGTTTAATTAAAATACAGGAAATGCTCGTTGTAATTTAGATATATAATAAGCTCGATAGTTAAATGTCCTAGAGCTAATTCAATATTAAGTAAAGCGATTTTCAATTTAAAAATTAAAAAAATTTTTTTTAAATTTAAAAATCAAATTTTAATTAAATAAAAATTAAGTTTCATAAGAAGGAACAACAACAAAGTCAATTATCTGTACGATCGTTTCGGAAATCCGTGCTTTTTATTTGTGGTATACATGAAGCTATGTAGAACAATTATATATAGTTTTTTTGGTAAGCACGGTCTCCTCATCAGCAAATTTAGGAGGATTTTTATTGAATTTAAAAGACACCATAAATAAACCTAGCATTAAAAGTAAGGGAGATGAATGCCATTCTGTTTCACAAAATCTTAAATATTAAATCAGCCAAACGTTTCCCATCATTGGTAACACACGATTGTAGACATTCACAAAAGATTTCAATAACTCGATGGATCATTTGGAGTGGAATAGCAGCAATTACAGAACAAATAGCTTATTTCAATTCTTCAAGAGATCGAGGGCGGTGGCTGAATACTTTTAACTTCAAATATCCCCACAAGAAAAAATTGCAAGCGATCTTGTGGGCCAACTAATATCACCACATTCAACTGTCCAATTCTTGAGGGTATTCTAAAACTTTTTAAAAATGCATAAAGAGATATATAAATGAATTTTGACCTAGTTAAAATAAAATGGCATTTTACACACATTTAAAAAAATTAAAAAATATTTTCTTTATTTAATTGTTATTTAATTTTTTTTACCTATAAATATGTCAGATCATTTTGGGACACTCTATACAGCCACTGTTTCATTCTCACATTATTTCTCTCCATGCAACATATGTCCTCAACACCTGCTGATCAGGTTTCTCTTCCATAGGTCATAACTTTAAATACACATATCTGATAGACTCTTCACTTAGTCCACAATGGCAATGCTCTATTGATTAGTAACGACAGAAGTTTCCTGAACATACACCTGCAATCACGCAAGCGTCTACTCCGCTGTGTGCCTCAATGGTCTCACCAAGGTAACAAAACTTGTTGATAATCTCATGATGTTAGCTATTGCTGAAAGATATGCTGATTGATGGTTATTATGATCGTTATTAATATTTGTAAAAGTATAACGTCAGAAAGAATGTTATCATAGCGAAATAAATATTTTCAGATACAATAATTTATGTTAAAATGTTTTTATAGAAAGGAATGTTAGTTTTCATAACTAGCATAAACAATAATTGAAAAACAGGCCTGACCTCTAGAATCTGACGTAGTCTGACATATAGGTCACTTAAGAAGACATCTTAGGAGAGAGGTTGGAAATACACAGATCAGTTAGTCAAGAGTTGTGAGTCAGAGAGTTAGCAGACTCAGTCAGAGGAGAAAGATGGTCGTTGACAGCAATGACTCCGAGTAGAGATAAATGTCGATAGTGAGAATCTAGAACCAGCGTTGCAGCTTTCCAATGGAGGAAGCATCCGAAATAAAGCTGCTGTAAATGCCAGCAAGACTTTGAGTTGTACAAATCTTCATTTGCAACTTTTCTGAGGATCAGTCAAATCAAGATCAAAGATGGACCAGATGTTTATCCATTGGCATTTATCTTATACAACTGCAACAAACATATTTTCACCAAAATACATTTCTGTGTGGATATAGTATGTAATTACTTAAATCGATTTGAATGGCAAAATTCTGATAATAAAAAACCTAAACTGAAAATTACTGTAATTCACTGGTTAGACAGAATCAAATATCTATTTCATCAGATACATTGCCGTTTAAGTCTAACTTTAAGAATTTGACTAATTTATATTTATGTACTAGATTATCTGTTGACCCTTAAAAGGCAAGATGAAAAATATTCAAAATAAAAAGTGATTTTGAGATTATATTGTCTTTTATTGTTTTGAGAAAACATTTTTTTAAGCAATGAGTGAAAAAAATAAAGCTCAGGCAACCTCCAGAGCACTACTGCAAGCACTAATTAAAATTAAGGAGGCTCTACTAAAAGCATTAGGAAAACGAATCTTCTACTTTTCCCCTCTTTGAAGAGAAAATATTTTTTAAGTAAGGCCTGAAAAAAATAAATCATCAGAATCAACAGGAGCGCTACCAAGATTTGGTTATAAATCTGATTAGAGTTATATATTGCATATTTATATTTAAATTAGTATTTTAACTCAACAGTGTTAAATTACATTTATTTGTAAGGAAAACACGTTAAAATAAGTTAAAACAAAAAAATATTATTGACCTTGTGTATGCTTTGAATAGCAGAAGTGGCTTTTAATATCATACTTAAGACAAGGCAGCTATGAAATAGGTTAGCAGACAAATTCTTTGAAACCGGAAGTCAGAAACCAGTTGGACGGTTTAAATGCTCAAGCAAGCTGATCTGAGTTTTATAATTATATAGATTAGATAGATAACTAATGTGTTGGCTTTTTGACAAAGGATCATAATCCTCCTTCTTATCGGCCTTTTTTTCATTTTCTTATTTTTCAGAAATGTCAGATTCAATAAAAAAGGAAGAATATTTGGCTAAATTTAATGAAAGGAAACAAATCATTCAAGAACAATTTTTAGCAAGAAGACGGGAGCGTTTGGCGGTAGGAAAATATTTTGAAATCTTTGTATATGTATTCATCATAAGCTAGAATTATTTAACACTTAATCTAATCTATATGAGGATACATAGATATTCAAATATTCCATTAAAGGTTTCTTTTACATCTCAAACACTGAATTAACAAAATAGTTAAGAACATAATTTCCCAATCGACAATTTAAATATGTTATAGTATATCTTTCTTGTGACCTCTTGATTCTAGGACAAGAATTAATCTAGTCTGGTGAAGTATCTAGCTTCATGCTGTTACTTGAGGTAACATTAGTGGCGTACCTAGGTGGTAGTAAAAGAGAGGTGACAGAATGTCACCCAAACAAAATTTTTCAACCAGACTAAGGTGCGAAAATCATCTGAAAATAGGATTTATTTATCATATATTATGTAAATTTTTAAAGTTTTTAATCTTTTCTAAACTATTTTACATTTTTTTTTTAAATTAGTACCTAAAGAATATTTTTGCCGATGTTTATTGAAAACTCTAAACCCTGTATTTTTTTAGTTTTTAATAGTACATTTGAAATCATTTGATGATGCTCATTTCATTTTCTTTTAACCGTGAAAAATAATTGGAAAAAGGATTAAGTGGTTATATAAGTGTCATATCTAAGGGGGGTGGATGGTCCGAGTGACAGCAAAAGAGGGCTGACACAATGTCAGTAGGGTGGCGTTTACTGTAGCTACGCCACTGATTAACATCATTTAGAGAAGACACATCATCCCTCATACAAGCTAACGTGGGTTAGCCATGCCAAAAAGATCTTATTTGGGTTGCGAATACTGTGTGATTTGGAGCATTTAGTCAGGATTTATTTGTAGGGAAAATGAGCTCATGTCAGGTTGTCCTGACAAACCTGAATACAGAGAGACCTTAGACACTCGACGATAGTGTCTAGTGGGCATTCAAGTTCTCTCCAACTTTCATCACTTTTGTGTCCCTTTAAGAAGATTCAAGTCAACATATAATAATACTGAACCTTATGTCTAGAATGATTATTCAAACTTTGATCAAAATCCATTGAATAATTTTGATTTGAGAGAACGTTTCAAATGTAAGGCTTAAACTAAATTGGTCTTAAGAAGAATTTTACATTCAGGGAATCTTCCTCAGTTAGCGTCTAATAACTATAGATAAAATGTAATGCAAATCTGAAATATTTTAATTTTTAAACATGATATTGTATCCATATTATGTCCCCTAAAACTCCCTTTAAAATATTCTGAAGAGACTGAAATTTATTTGGTGTCTAATACATATTGCTGAAATTTCACAAAAATTGAATGCATTTGAATTTTCATGAAGACTTCCACCTTTTCTTTGCTCCCTTTTGCATAAAGCTAAATTAAACCGTTTCTAGCCCACATTTGAAACCCTTGCACCTAACAGATGTGTTACAGAACTTATAATGATTGGTTAATTAGTTTAGGAGTGAATCGTGTACATACAAATTTATAAGCATGTATCTAACTTTATATCCATCCATCCATAGTATTGAGCCCCTGGAGGGGCATAAGCTATCCACAATTTTGTAGATTCTTTTATAACGAGAAGTTCTTTTTTGGGGGGTAATTTTATATAGAGATATGAAATATCTAGCATAACCATTATGCCAATAATGACTAAAAGACAAAGTAGCTTGGCAGAATCAAATATTGATTTGTGAGATGCAATGTTATAGTGGTCTAAATTCAAGAATTCATCTGCTTTTTATATATTTGGTACAAAATGTTCTAAATAGTATAAAGCTTCTCTCTTTACATCATCAACATTCTGATCCACATCTGGCATCAATTGAAATGAATGGCTCTCGTCTTCAGGAGGCCTCAAGTTTTCTTGGCTTGACCATTACTCCTGATCTTAAATGGAACACGTACATCAAATCTGTTGCCAAGGCCGCTGGAAAAATGGTGGGATCTTTCTATCGATCCGGTAGATATCTCACTGCTGATGCTATTCTCTATCTATATAAGAGCCAGGTACGTCCAAGGATGGAATACTGTTGCCACATCTGGGCAGGAGCTGCTAGGAAGGACTTGGCCTGCCTTGATAGAGTTCAAAATAGACTTTGTAGCCTCGTAGGAAATGTCCTTTTCTCTTCCCTGCAACCTCTATCCCACAGAAGAGATGTTGCAAGTTTGTCTCTGATGTATCGTTATTTTCATGGAAAGTGTTCGACTGAGCTTCAATCTATGGTCCCCCCCTCACCAAACTTTCACAAGAAACACTCGTCTAGCTGTAAACACTATCAATATTTCCCCCCACTCTTTATCTGTGCCTAAACCTAAACGTAGATTCCATGAACAAAGCTTCTTTCTTAGAACTGTACGCCTGTGGAATTGTCTACCGTTTTCCTGCTTTCCGGCTGACTACAATATGGTTGTCTTCAAGTCTAACGTAAATAAGTTCTTGATGAGCCGTTCCATATAAGTTATCAAATTTACCAAATTTTCATTACTAATGATTACTATATTGTCCAATTTCTACTGTACACTCTTTAACCCTTATCCTTGAGTGGCCTCTTGGCCTTGATAATGTGGTGATGCCTATGTAAAAAATAAAGAAAAACCCATTATGCCAATACTGATTAAAAGACAAAGTGGCTTGGAAGAATCAAATATTGATTTGTGAGATGCAATGTTATAGTGGTCTAAATTCAAGAATTAATCTGTTTTTTTATATATTTGGTACGAAATGTTCTAACTAGTATAACCATTATGCTAATAATAATAATAGTATTAAGATTTCAAATCATGTGCTTTGTTTTGCTTTTAAAGATATGAACAAACTAGACTTTCTGGGCCATTAAAAATGAGCAAAAGTTATAGCCCATTGACTAAGAATGAGCTTGTCATGCCAAATTGATGATTGAATGTTGTTAGACTTGTGCTCATTTTCACATTAAATACTAATCCCTATTAGTTCCTAACCGAGCATCAAACAGATACAATAATACTTAGTTTGCTGCATCTTATCAAAACAAAGGTCCATACAAAATTTTAATCAGATCTTTCTAGTAGTTTATGTGAAAAATTGTAACGGACAGTCAGACTAAGAGAAATATGACGTTCCTTCAATAAGTTTCCGGACTTTTTTTGTATTGATAGTGTACATATGAAACTCTAGTCCCCTTCGAAGTAATCTCCTCCGGTTGCAATGCACTTGTACCGTTCCAACAACTTCTGGAAGGCCCCATGGACGTCCTCTTGTGTAAGAGTGTCAATGACCCTTATCACAAACTCTTTCAACCTCTGAATTGTCTCAAAACGACAGCCTCTAAGGTTTTCCTTGAGTTTAGGAAATAACCAAAAGTCACAGGGAGCAAGGTCTAGATTATAAGGAGAGTAAGGAACTGTCTTGATGCCAATCTTGGTCAGATAGTCTATGACAAGGATGGAGTTGTCGACTGGTGCATTGTCTTGGTGAAAATGTCACTGACCCAATTTGAAGATTGCTGACCTCTTCTGATAAAATCTCTTTCTGAACTGCGTTAAAAACTCAACATAGTATTCCTTTGTGACTGTCTGTAGATCATGTCCGTGCTATCAAAAAAAGGGATCATCATAAGTTTTTAGATGGATTTGCGCTGTCTGGCCTTCTTGAGTCTGGGAGAGCCAGCATGCTTCCATTGATTGTACTGGAATATCCTCTTGTGAGGTTTAGCATTGGTAGCAGTACATAACAAGGAATGAATGGAATATAAGGCATCGTGTAGAACTGTTTCCCAATGAGAAATCAGCAACCCTTTTGACCTCAACGCTAGCGATATTGTTTTTCATAGAGTGGAATTTAGTCATTCCACCTGGCCATTTCCCTGTTGGTTATAAGCAATTGTGCGTGTAAAAAGTTTTTGACTTGTAATGGGGGTATGAGACGAATGGATTCGCCAATCATTTTTCTAACCAACGGCTGTGCTACACAACCAATGAAAACGTCCCAAAATTATAAAAATTGTTGAATGTTGGATTCAATAAGTTCGCCGTTTACTTCGTCACGGACCACATTTAATTCTTCACCGCCATCTTGGTTACTGATCTGAACTACGCCGCCATCTTGGTTACTGATCTGAACTATGCCGCCATCTTGGTTACTGATCTGAACTACGCCGCCATCTTTGTTCAACACGATATCTCAGAACTTAAGAGGTTAACTACGCCAAGGACTACATTTGATTCTTGGTCGCCATCTTGGTTACTGATCTGAACTACGCCGCCATCTTTGTTCAACACAATGTCTCAAAACTTAACAGAGCGGCTTGTTGCTACTTCCTTCTTATGCAAAAAGTCTGTTAGTTTCGTTGAAAGGAATGATGGACTTTTATCAGAGTGAATGAGGGAAGGCATGCCAAACAGTGAAAATAGTTGACAAACAATTTATGGCTGTTTGTGAGGTATTTCTTGACCATTAGATGTCAACAAGCCTTTAAAATCAACACTTAAGCATACAAATCGTTGTGTCACTGTCATAGTTATGAAATTGGTGGGATGAGATAATCTCGATTTTAATTCTGCACAAACTGCACAGTTCCTAATAGTTCGTCGAATATCATCAATGGAATAAGGAAGGTTACGCAGGCGTACAAAATGAGACATTTGTGTGATACCTTGATGACACAATAAAATATGTAGACCTCGAAGAGCTGTTGAGTTAGTCGAGGAGCAAACTGCTTGAGAAAATGTGTCTACGGCTGCATTATCTTTCCCAGGACAATAAATTACATCAAATGTGAGGGCTGATAGTTCTATTCTCCAGTGTTCCACCTTCTCATTCTTTATTTTGCTTGAATGTTTCAGGTCATGCATGAATGCTACAGAATGTTGGTCTGTAATAAGTTAAAAGATGGAACAGATAAGGTAGTGACCCCATTTACTGCTTTTTTTCAACAGAAGAGTAATGACTCAAAGAGATCAAGAAAAGAAAGCAACTGAGCGTCCATTCTGACTGAGAGTGGTAGCCAGAGCAATGTCAGAGGCATTGATTTCTATGTTAAGGAATATGCTGTGATCGATTGTTGTAAGGGAAGCATGTTCAAGTTCTTCTTTGAGGTTGGAGAAATCAGTTGAGCAGGATTCAGTAGAGGGAAAGACTTGATTTTGTGCTAGACGTTGAATTTTGTCTGAGAAGCGAGGAATCCATTGAGCATAATATGAAACCATACAAAGAACCTGCTGCTGTAATTTTTGCATCTTGTGGTAGAGGTGAATATCTTAAAGCATGAAAGCATTCAAGGTCCGGCTTTACAAATGACACTTCATACCCTACGTTCGCATAATGCTTTTGTTCTCATTGAAACTTATCCCGTGCTTCCTGGCAACATGTAAGAAGTGATTAAGACTTTCATCATGTTCTCTCATAGTACGGCCGCATAATATTATTGACTTATGCGAAAGTGTCAGTGATTTTACACATTTTATTAGGTTGTCTATCGATTGTTGGAAACATGATACACCATTTTTTATGCCAAATGGAATGTGACAGAATTGGTATAAGTTCCCACGGACTTGTGAATTTCTTCTCCTCTGAGCCTCCCTGCCTACTTTTTTTTTTTGCACTTTTATCCATCCGGGTTGCCTACTGCGTTTAATTTTTTTTTCTAGGGGTTGCTCAGTATCCTTACTACACCTCTCTCCACCTGGGCAATGCTAGGTACCTCTGCTAGTCTAAAATAAAACTGATTTCAAATTTTTATATTTTCAGCTGGAAAAAATCTGGTCAAAGAATTCCTGAGCCAAAATCGGCAAAATATAAGAATCAGAACCATACCAAAGAGCAGGAATCAAGGCGTTTAGCCATGGAAGTTCAGCAAGATATTGAAAAATTCGAAGAGATAAAAACTTAAAATTGGAGATTTTTTCTTGTTTTGTGGGGCAGAAAAGAGACTTTTTCCGAATTTATTTAATCAAAACATTTGATGTGGCAATAAAATTATTTTTCTAAATTCTATTGGTGTGAACTTGTGATTGTGCATTCATGTTACTGGCCGTGATTGTGTAGTGCTGTTAAAGGTTGTTTATCATGTCAAGGACAGAAACAGTGGACAAACAACAAACAAAGAAACAACACTTACCAAAATATCTAACTTACAAACCGTGGGATTTTTTTATGTGCGACTGGTACAAGGTATGTTTATAAGAAAAACAGAAGGAGAGAAATCGCTACACGTCCATACCACATGACACCTTAAATGAAAAGAGAGTGAGATATAAAGAGAGAGAAAGGAAGTCAATATTGCCACCTATCAGTTTAAACTTGCAACTCTGGAAATAAGGGGCGATAACTGTATATGTCTTAAACTTGAGAGAGTTGTGCATTGTGTTCTTGTATATGCTGTGTGCAAGTAGTTTGACAAATGTCCCTAGAAGGGTCAGATTTTAGCCCTTTTCACACGTATGTGGTCTTGCTCAGTGTTGTAGCAAAAGGATTTTCCTTCTAAATTAAATCACAAAAAATCTGAATTCATAAGGTAACAATATTTTCTAGGGCTTGACATTGCAACTGGAACAGTGTCGGAAATTTTAGGAATGCAGGCTTACCTCTCAAACGGCCTTGCGTGTGCTTTGCCGACGCAGCGTTACGATGCTGAAAAGGGTCCAAGATGGCGCCTGCGGCCTTATATAACAATGCAGTCTCGCAGAATCTTGTGTGCTCTCATGTACATATGCAAATTTGCACCAGCAGCTCGGGGATGAGGCAACAATGGAGCAAATAAAACAAGCATTGTACGGAGCATTCAGTGCAGACCCTTTTGTTGCCTGGAAGCAATTCTGTGAATGTCGGCTTGTACATATGCAAATTTGGAGGACTCTGTCTTTTATAAAAACAGGCCACTGGAGCAGATGGAGACAGACATGAAAACGAGTCTATGAAAAGTACCGACAGACAACGCTGCTGCAATGAGCTGAGGTTTTGTGTACTCGTTTTTTTCTTTGCAACAACAAGCTATTTCAGCGTACATTTTTTACCATGGACAGATTCGGCCTGAAGCTGATACCAGAGTTTGACGAGTCCCCTGCTGGTCCATCAGTGATTGAATGGCTGGAGAAGGCCAAGTGCATTTGCCGGTTGTGCAAAATTAAGGATTCAGCTACGGTCATCCCATTGAGACTCACTAAGGGGGCTTATGCTGTGCACCAGCAGCTCGGGGATGAGGCAACAATGGAGCAAATAAAACAAGCATTGTACGGAGCATTCAGTGCAGACCCTTTTGTTGCCTGGAGGCAATTCTCTGAATGTCGGCTTGGGTCAGGAGAGACTGTGGACATTTACCTGGCCGACCTAAAGAAGTTTGCTACTCTCTTCAGCAGTGCAAGTGACCGAATATTGGCATGTGCCTTTTTGTCTGGGCTCCCGGATGATGTCAGTCGGCTATTGCGGGCATCGTCGAAGCTCAATGAGCTTGGGTTGGAGGAGTTGTTGGCTAGAACCTGAAACCTCCTACAGAATGATGTGGAGCAGGTCTTGGCAGTGGTTGACGCACTGGAATCACCTACAGAGAGCCCTCGGTGCTACAAATGTGGCGGCCCCAACCACTTTGCCAGAGACTGCAGAAGCGGTGCAAAGCGCACTCCGGACTATGGAGCACAGAAACGAGGACGCTGTTACTGATGCGCCAAGCCAAGCCATGTAGCACGGATTTTTCTGGGAAACAGGCAAGGGAAGGAAGCCGCAGCGCTAGCACCCTTCCTGAAGCAACACTGAACAAAGCCCTCCTGTAGTGACAGTGCGAGTTGATGGGTGTAGGCGCTCAACGCTGGCTGACACTGGATGCACCCAAACCCTCATACACAAGAAATGTTGCACTGATATTTAAAGGCAACAGTCACTTACACATTTAAAGTCAATATATTTTAAAAACGTGAAATCAACAACAATAGCACAAAAAACAAAAAAAAACGTTCGCACTCTCGGTGTAAGTATGTGGATTTTTTCTTTCTTACCTTCTCTTCTTTTTTTCCATTTTAAACGATTGCGTTTCTTTTGTTTTCTTTTTCCTCCAAACGCACACATGCGTCTCCCCCAAAAACAACAACAAAAAGAAACATGATTTGTATTAGAGTTCTGTCTTTTCTATATCATCACTTAATAAGCTCTGCTTGTTCATTTTTTTCTTTCATTTTTTTTCTAAGCGGCATATCAAACCGATTCATCATTTTCTTGCTATTTGTTTTGTTTTTTTATCAATTACATCATCTAGCTTTCTTTTCTTTCTTTAAGGACCCATTTACGTCATGGTTTTCTGTTGTGATAACAAGGTTTATTCTTGCATTGATGATGCGACCTGGTCAAAATTTTGGCATTAATGTTACCATAACGAATTAGTGTTTTTCTTATTATTACTATATTTATTATTAAACGTTTATTACTATACGTTTTCTTTTACGGTTTCTTTTATTGTTCGATTCTTTTTACGTTTATTGTTACTGTTACTTTTACGGGTTTGTGTTTTTATCACTGTTCTTACATATATGTGTGTGGGTGTGTATGCTCTTACGTACAGTTCACTGTTATGTGTGTGAGTGTGCGTGTGTGTGTGTTCTTATTCTTACACAGTCTCTTTTGTCTTGGAAGGTCTTCGAGATGTATATGTGCAACAATACAATGCAAACATACCTGATTGCCTTGGCCAGCGGATGATTCCTTCTGGTCGCTGGTCTGCCATCTTGCTGGAGAGTGGTACTGCTGCAGACAGATTCATCAATGAACCACAAAATGGGATTTGAAGCTTCAATCTTTTATTCAAGGCAAGCCTAACATCTCGGACCCTGGTTGTCGAGAGGGACCTAAATTTCCATCTGCTTCATCTGCTGCCTGGACCAACTCTCCCATGTGGTCATCAACCGGAAGCCTACGATCACAATTCCTGTGTCACCCCTTAATTTCCCGTACATTCTATCTAGGTCGTTGAAGGTGACTTGAGTTTGATGCCTTCTGTCCTTGCTAACTCGCTGATCGGAAATCAAAATATGCTTATATAACTTTCTATTTCTAAAACTACCTATATAGCAATTAAGCTGGGATTCCCGATACTACAATATGTCAGATACTATGTCACCTTTGCATTATCTAGCATTGATGGATTTTCCAAAAAGATTTATGTTTATGAAAAAATAAAATAATTTTAGAATTTAGATTGGGGAATCAATTTAGGATATGAATTTTATGTAGAATGATCACCCATTTCCTGGCCATTGTACAACCAGATGGAGAGTAGACAATGTATTGTGGATGTGTTATCGGCAGCTCCAGTTACTCTTGCTTCTCCTTATTTGGCTTGCAGTCCTCATATTTAATAAGTGATTTTTCTGACAAAGAGAGAAGAAAAAGCTGTATTATAGGTTTGCACTATCTTGTGTGAACAGTCGCCAAATATGTCGGAAATTTTCTGTTTCTATGTCTATCCTTGTGGCTATGTCACTAGTAAGGGTGCTGGAGGTAAACGTTTTATCTGGGTTGACATTATCCACTTGATAGTCAGGGACCCGAACCTTGGTTTAACCACTAAGGAGGCTGTCCTATCAACAAGTGCAAAATACTGGGGCTGCTGTATTGCCATTTGGTGAATAGATTCTGGACCATGCAGTAGCTTCTGGTGGGGCCTCTCAATGTCATATTAGTGGGTAATTGTTACAGCTTTTCCTTATGTGCTACAAAAAAAAATATATATTTCTTCATTTCTTTTTCTCTCTTACTTTCCCTCGAGGGCCCTCTCTGCTCTGCTCTAAGCAAGTCTGACGACCTAGTCCATAAATCCCAAAAAATCATGATAAAAAGTTTCCAGAAAAAAACGTGTTTAAACCCAGATCTACAACTTCCAACATAGACCCCCACTACCATGTCTCCTTCTCCAACTTCAAAGGTCTAAATTCCAACCTTCCAGAGGTTTAAACCCAAACCCATTATTCCTGAGGGAAACTGGCATTTGGCCGATTACTTTTCTAGAAGAGTTTGGAATTAAAGGATACTCGAACTTAACATCCAACATCGCCATGGGCATGGAATATGTGCCTACATTAAAGATGGCTTTCAATGTGGTAGGGATATCTCCAAAGAAGATCCTAATTTACCCTATATGTACTTCCGGGTTGCACTTGCTCACATGACTGCATTTATATTTGTCCTCTATCACCCCCACAACAGCGGAGTTACTATCTTTAAAAGCATATCTGAGAAAATTGACTAAGTCCTATCTGCTTATCCTTTTCAGCTAACATTCACGTATATGGAGACTTCAATGTTCACAACGTCGAATACTTGACCCACTCAAACAAGACCGATGATGAGGGGAGCTTCTCTCATGATTTCTCCATTGCTTATGACCTCTTTCATATTGTTCACGAACCCACCCGTGTGCCCGATACTGATGGTCAGTATGCAAGTCTCCTAGACCTTTTCTTCACAACTTGCTCTGAGCTATGTGCATCTTCTGTTCTGTCTCCACTGGGATCTTCTGACTACTCTGTTGTATTAATTAAAATAAAAATGAAATGTAATAAGTCCTCACACGTACCTCTCCATCATACAGCATATCAATACTCTATGGCTGACTGGGATAGCTTCCATTCATTTATATCAGATCTACCTCTACATTCCATGTTTAAAAAGGATGTGTCCTTTATAGTATCAGACCTAACAGAATGGTTAATTGTAGGTATAGACGGTTTCATACCCTCAAAAAAATTCCAGCAGTGCTTCTCTCCAGAAAGTGCTGCTGCCATTGCGCACAGAAATCACTTTTTCCATTGCTTCCATCGTAACAGATGTACTAAAACCGCTTTCAGGATTGCCAGTAACCATTGTAAAAAGAGTAATGGAGAATGTGAGAGAGTTTTATGGTCAGTCCGTCAAGTCCAAAGTGGCCAAACAGCGGCTTGGTTCCCACCATTTTTGGCAAATAACAAACAGGATCCTGAGCAATGAGTGCTCTATCCCAACTATCACCAATGGACCTCGTCAGCATCAGACAAAGCCAAACTCTTTGCAAAGAACTTTGCAGCAAATTCTACCCTATGTGACCAAGGCCACTAACCATCTGTATTTCCTCCTGTATCTGAAAACATGCTATGCAACATACAAATATCTGTGTGTGATGTTGCCAAGCTAATCAAAAACCTTGATTTCAGTAAAGTAACTGGCCCCAACAGCATTCCAAAATATTTAAGAATTTAGATTCAGGAACATTTCAGATATAAATTTAATAAAAAATGATTATCCATTTCCGGACCATTATTTGACAATGACGTCATAAGTAGACTTCAATTTAATGCAATATGGGAACCATTTCTTTTTTTTTTTTACTACTAAATGATTCAGAATGCATCAATGATAATTATTTGGGTGCACGTATGGAAGCAGTATTCGCCTTTGTATTTTTTAGTTTTGTATCCTTTTTTTTTCATTTTTTTCAGCAGATTATTATCAAATAGACACTAGTTTACCAGATTATAAAAAAAAATGAAAAATGTCAAAACCACTTGATGATTTTAGGTCAAATTTCACGAATTTAGCCTTTTTTAAAAGCAGTTTGGCCTTCAAAAATTGGGGTGGGTGGCTTTTTTAGAACTACGCTTGAAATTTGCCCCATTGATACAAGTCTACTATATGTTCAATCCAAAAAAGATAAACTGCACGGAACAAGTTGTGTTGATGTGGGCATGCCATATTTATTCAGAAAATGAGTATATTTGCTGATAACACCATGTTCTATAATAGTCACGAGGGGAAAACAAATGAACACATATTTAAGGAAATGGCAGAAACACTAGAGGATGACCTCCAATCTGTAGTGGAATGAGGACATAAATGGATGGTCACATTCAATGCTGCCAAGACTAAGCTTGTTTCCTTCAATAATTACAAGAAACCTTCTCTACCACCAATAACAATGGCCAAAGATACACTACTTGAAAGTACTTCTTTTAAACTCCTCTGCCTAATGTTCACAGGGAGCATGAGTTGGATCAGATCCATTGAGAGCTGCAAAGAAGGTGGGCTCTCTCTACCGTGCGAGAAAGCTACTTACACCTGAAAGTATCCTGTACCGCTATAAGGCCATCATTCACCCATGTATGGAGTATTGTTGTCATATTTGGGCTGGTGGATCTGCTACTAGTCTCTCACTCCTGGGTGACGTTAAATGGGCTGGTAAACAGCAAAACAAAATAAACCAACTACAACACGCAAAAGTCCAGCTAGAATTTGTCACTGACAACTTCCTCTCTCAACTTCCAGCATGTCTGTCCCCACTGTCTCTGCGAACAGACATTTTCTCAGAAAAGTGACCCCATTCCATTTGCATACGTGTGCAGTGGAAGATGAGATCTCATGAGATTCCACGAGACTACGCCTTATAAATCCATGGCTGCCATTTTTAATTTCTCTTTCTCTCAGATCCCATCCAAAGGTAAGTTGTATGACAGCACGACACACACTCTACACTCCCCCCTGGTCTCGGAGGCACTTTCCTCTTTGATTATTACATTCAACTCTACACTCCCCCCTGGTCTCCAGACCACACATCTGGCATGGTGGACATGGTCGTTTGTTGCGGGCACTCCTACGAAGGGGGATTGGCTGGACTATTTCATCTTCATTGGAGCTCTCAGAAGATGTGTTGGAACCATTAGCATCCACAGTAGGGCGTATAGTCAGACCAT
This sequence comes from Euprymna scolopes, assembly GCF_053919585.1. Taxonomy (NCBI): domain Eukaryota; kingdom Metazoa; phylum Mollusca; class Cephalopoda; order Sepiida; family Sepiolidae; genus Euprymna; species Euprymna scolopes. Next base: position 91,741,371 of record NC_136508.1, on the reverse strand, counting down.
CAGGCTGGACTTCTTCATCTTCATCAGAGCTCTCAGAAGGGGTACTGGAACTATCGGCGTCAGCATTGGGGTTCACAGTTGTACCATTGCGGGGATTAGGATGGATCCACAGGTCATCGTTGGATGATTCACCATTACTGCTACTCGCCAACTGGTTCATATTCAGTGCAGGCCGGATATCCTTCACATGGCGTGGCATACCATTGACTAGCAAGGCTTGCTCGCTGATAATGCCAATGATTCACCCTCTTTGAAAGCTGCTGGTGCATCGATTATTGGGAGGCTTCACCCAAATAGTGTCCCCTAACTCATACGCCCCTCGGGTTTCCTGCCAATCAGGCAGACATGTGTTAATGTCCTTGATGCGCACTCAATAGCAATGGATTGCATTGGTGGGTGCGCTTGCAACAGTCATGCCATTCTTTGGAGTTGCATTATATCTATAGACCACCTCTGTGATCATGCATTGTTTTCTTGCTGCTATCCTCTTCACGCTTCGATGGCACCGCTCTGCTATGCCGTTGTCACTTGGTACATATACACGTCTGTGTTTGAGCTGGATCCCCCACTCGTCTACGAAACTGCAGAAGGCCGTGTCATTGTCTGTGAGGATTTTTTCAGGCGGTCCCCCTTTCATAAAATATGGACTCCAATTTACGGATTACACTGGAGGAATCTTGTCAGTACCTCCTGCCAGCAAACACTACCGTCTGAAACACATTGGAACTGGCGCCACTCTTGTAATTTGCTGGCACAAGTATCAGCATCTACTGTGAACACATCAACATGCGCGTTCAGTTCACGATAGTCCATCACTGGCCTCCCCTTTGCTTTGTTGTACTGAGCGACCACCATCAGCGGAATCAGGCCTTTGGGAGGTCCAAGTTTCTCATAGGGGTAGGGAATCAACCAGCCGTCCTTGACCCAATCACGAAGTTCCTCTTCATATGGAGGCCTCATTTGGTAGGGCACATGGTACTCTGTTACCTCATTTTGCAGTTTGGCTGATTCCTGGTTTTCCGACGACTTCCACGCGGCTGTCCAAGCCTTCTTCTGCTGGTCGACAATAAAGTCTGGCTGATCAATCTTCAAAGCAGCACACACTGGAACCTTCTCCTGAAACTGTATCGCCCCCGTCTGCGTTATGTGAGCACCACCTAGGGCTCTGATGGCATCATAGCCTAGGAGCAGGTCAAAGCTCAGCGGTTTCTCGAGTACTACCAGCGCTTCGATGTTAGCTGAATTTCCAGTTTTAGTGCGAATGTTCACAGTGCCCACCCCGCAACATGTCCGCGTCACTCCACTGAGGGTGGTTAATCTTGTAGTCTTCTTCTTCCAAGTGCAGCAGAGGCCCACACTCACTATGGTGCAAGAGCACCCAGAGTCGAAGAGTGCTGAGCACAATATCTCATTGACATAGACCTGAATGGTCAAAAGCCCCTTGTCTAATTTCTATTTGGGGAAGAAGTCGACACTACCATCTTGTCCCCGACCCTGTTTCCTGAACAATCCCGGGACATATGACCAGTCTTATTACATTGGTAGTAGCGAATAGCTGTCAGTCACCGCCAGCAGTTCCTTGCAATGTGGCCCTGGTCATTGCACCTATAATAACACATGACTTCACTGTGTAGGACGGGCCCCTGGGATGGTCTATCCTCATTTAATGCATGCTGTGCAGCAGCAACTACCGGTTCTCCCATTTAATAAGTATTATTCATCACGGTCCTGGCCTGGTCTACCAGGTCATTAAGGGACAATGAAGCTATGCTTGAGTTAACCTTCAGGAGTTGCTTTGCTCTGGTTGGGAGCCCTGCCAAAAGTTTGCATGCCAAGGCCCGCTCAGGCAGCCCATGAAACAACACCATCAATTTCATCAGCTCGGCGAAATAAACATCGACAGTATGACCTGGGAGGTTTATAAAAGGATTAGGGGTAGGAAAGGGTGCCATAGAGGCCACAACAAAGAATACATGAAATGAACAACATTGGAAAGATGTAGATTCTGATTCCATATAATTAAAGACAGACGAATATTGAAGGTTGAGAACCGATTTTATTTACTACTAACAACTTGTATTAGGAGAGGCAAAGTGTTCGTAGGATCGAATGTGATTTAACGAAGAATGGATTGTCTGATGGAGATATTTGACAGTTTGTATTACAGTGAAATGTTCATAGAATGTTTGCAGGTATGTACGATTTAACAAGGAATGAATGTTCGTAACATGTTTGTAGGTAGGTATGAATTGACAAGGAATGAATGTTCGTAAAATCTTTGTAGGTATGTATGAATTGACAAGGAATGAATGTTCGTAAAATTGTGAGCCTTTCGTAATCCTGTTTTTCCTCAGGACTAAGCTGTTGATATACTGCGAAAGCCCCGCCGGACAGACGTAGAGGAACCACATGTTCAATGTTCTTCACACTAGACAACAAGCAATGTAGTTCCACCTTCTCCACCAAATCAAGTACCAGGGTCGAGCTGTCGAATTCCGATATTAATTTAAGGTCGAATTTGTCCCCCATTATGCCGAAATAGCTTGACGTTAAATAGGCTGGTAAACCGCAAAACAAAATAAACCAAATACAATACGCAAAAGTCCAGCTAGAATTTGTAACTGACAACTTTCTCTCTCAATTTCCAGCATGACCCCATTCCATTTGCATACGTGTGCAGTGGAAGATGAGATCTCGTGAGATTCCACGAGACTGCACCTTATAAATCCATGGCTGCCATCTTTAATTTCTCTTTCTCTCAGATTCCATCCGAAGGTAAGTTGTATAGCCACCAACACACACACACGGGGGCGCTTTCCTCTTTGATTATTACATTCTATTCTACACTGGGCAAAGTTCAAAAGACAGTCGCCAACCTGATAGGTCCTGAACTGTCATCTACGCTTCAGTCTCTGTCCCATTGATGAAATGTTACATCCCTCTGCCTGTTCTACAAGTATTTTAATGGTAAATGCTCTGACGAACTACCCCGTCGACATAAATACCCCCAACAAATCTGACAAGCAGAAAATTCCCACCCCTTCATGGTAGAAATCCCTAGATATAAGAAGGCATTTTACTCTAATAGTTTCTTCCCCAGAACTTCTAGACTTTCAAACTCCCTTCCAGGATTCTGCTTTCCCAACTGTACTGACATGCAGAAGTTCAAGTGTAATGTAAACAGACATCTTGCCGCTCATCTCCCAACATAATATCCCTGCGACTTATGTCCCCGATAGTAGCCTCCTATAACAAAGTTAAAAGTGACATTGTGCCTTGTTTGAGGTAAAAATGTAATAAAAAAAAATAAAATAAAAATAAAAAGACTAATGTACATTTGATAATAATCCACTGAAAAAATTGAAAAAAAAAAGACAAAAAAAAATAGAGGGGGACGAGTTACCATTTCCATATTATTTGAAGTCAAAAATAATTTTAAGGCAAAAATTACTGAATTATAAGGTTTTATTTAATAATTCCTATCAAATAAATATTTATGTAAAATAATTAGAAAAAGGCTAAAATATAAGCCAATTTTTTAAAAAAGCTAAATACAATTTTTTAAGGCCGAACTGTTTGAACGAAAACGGCCTTTAAAATGCCAAACTGGAAACGCTATCATGTTTTTCGCGTGGCCGCTTCAACCGCGAGAGTTTGTAATCTCGTTCTAGTCACGCGGTGGGAAATTCAAACAAAACACATGTTTGTGACCAAATGTTCCCAGTCTGCATTTTAGCCAAAATTTGCGTTTCTTTTCTATTTAGCATGTAGTATAATTTACTGAAGGTAAGTATTTTCATCTAAATCTGATAACTCAAATTTTAAATCAACTTTTTCTTTAAAACATCCTCTATCTAATTTTTAAGAAAAAAGAAAATTCAATAAAAAAAAAAAAAAAGTCGAGAAGTTCGTCGTTCTAGCATAAAATGATGACGTGTCAACATTTGATTGGATGTCCTTAAAGAACGCCGTTTTCTTTCTTTTATTGAAATAAAAATTATGAAAAAAAATAAATCTTTTTTGATGAAACTAACTTATTTTGTTTGAAAAAATTAATTTGCGGATAGATATCTGAGGTGAGTAAAAATGTTATAAATGTTCATTTTTAACCCGAATTACTTTTTTTTTTTTTTTTTATAATAATTAAATGATTTTTGCATAAAAATGGAATTAGCAGACGACAACTGACAGCCATCTTGAAATGTTCAAATTAAGCAGATAAAAAGTTAACCATTTTGATTTATTTTGTTTTACGTTCTACTTATATATATATATTTTTAAGTGCTTGCACTTATTGATCCGCGCTATTTTTAAAATAGTTTTTCCAGTTTAATTAAAGTTTTACGATATTCGTTTTTATTAAATTAAGTAAAATTATGTACAGAATAGATAGAAAACACCCCCCCCCTCCTCATGTTAAGAATGGCTTTTTAAATAACGTTATTTCGGCACAAAAAAGTGTTAAAAATTAAATCTTTGTTCTATTTGTTTTTGTGCTTATGCACCTATGGTACCGCGCTATTTTTCAATAGTATGTTGAAAATATTATTTTCAAGTTAAATTCAATTTTTAGCGACGATATTTTGGTACTTGTGCATTTAACGAACCCGACGTAACTTTGCCCGGCGCATGACGTCAACAACCGGATAAAACAACGCTACAATAAAATAACTGTACAATGAAATTGTAAAATGTAGAAACATAAAAAAATTAAATAAGTAAAAAGCAAAAACCTACCGTTCAATTATGTTTTTTTTTATTATTATTGTTTGGAATTGTTTTCTGTTTTCAAAATAAATACATATAAAACAAGGTTTTTTTGTTAAAAGGAAACTTCTTTTGTCTGAACTGTTTTTTTTTTTTTTTTCAATTTTTAACGTAAAAAAACATTGTCTGTCTTAAAAGTTAAATTTTTTTTCAACTCTTTATGTCAAATAAATGAAAAAAGACTAAAAAAGGTGCAATAAAAAGCATTTGGCGGGGGTCAGGAACAAGGATTATTTGTACATTTTTTTTTTCGCCAGAAACAAGGATTTCTTTTTATTTATTAGTGGAAGGAGGGTTTCGGCGTTCCTATTTGGTACAGTCACCAAGAAACCCTCCTTTTCGACGGGGTCATATCCACCGAAGCCCCAGACCGGTGTCAAAAGTCTGCCGACGTTGTGTTTTCTGCGGTTAAAAACGGACTCGTCGATTTCTACCGTATGGCCTGGGCCTCCAATCTGCCAGGGATTCCTAAGAAAATAGTCCCTGCATGGCGAGAACGTAACCCACATTCGCGATGGAGATTTTTTGTAGATGCCATCTCGAACGCCCATAAGTATATTATTTTTATTATACATGCGATGGTTAGTCGGGATTTTGAGAAGAAGGTCCCAATACTAATGGAGGTCCATCGACGACATGTTACACTTCTACACCTCCAACCGTAACCGTCGGAAAGTTTGTGTACACAATCCTTAAACAAAATGTAAACACGTTTTTTCTTCTGCCAACAATTTCCGTTGCTGGCAAATGTTTAGTGAAACCTCTGGGGTCTGGAGCTGGTCCGCAATGTAACGTGCATCCAGGAGATAAGTGTTTGCATGGGTACGTGGGAGAGACGGACGAGGGGAAAAGACTTACCTCGAGACCAGCTCGGCGTCACCGACCGAAAATAGAAAAGAAAGACCAAGATGGCGGCCGCCGTCTTTTGTAAAGTATGATGTCTCGCAAAGTCACACGAATTCTCGCAATATGCAAATTTAGCCGGCCTAGAACGACGATAAAAGCGGGGGATGAAAAGGACGTGGTGAGAGCGACGATTGAGTTGGCTGGGGAATCGTGTGACTGTTGCTTCTTGTGCCGTGTGAGGATATTTTACCGTTGTTGGGTCCGGTCTGAGTAACCGTTCGCGTCCGTCTAGGCACCTTGCCAGTTGGATTCTGTGCAGAACTGGTGTATAATGGTTATTGAATTGCTGCAACATTTATAACATCTTTTCCTGAACTTACCGTGTTAAACAGAGAGTCGGGCGCCATCTTGAATTTTTCCTTATACATCTACAGAGGGCGCAGTAATTCTTTTTTTTTAAAGGACTTTCCTTACACATTTTGTTACAAGCTATCTCGGCAATTTGGTCTCTAGGACTATGACCGAGTCGAAATTCGAGTTAAAGCTCATACCCGAGTTTAACGGGTCCACGTCCATCGTCGACTGGGTTGAAAGGGTCGAGCTGACGTGCGACCTTTGTGAGGTGAAAAGAGTACACACTGTGATTCCCCTGAGATTGGCTGGGGGTGCCTTGAGTGTATATCAGCAACTCAGTACTGCCGAAAAGGGAGATGTCACCGCAATTAAAGCTGCGCTGTACAAGGCATTTGCCATGGATCCTTGTACGGCCTATGAAAAATTTGCTTCCCGAAAACTTCTACCGGAGGAAAGCATGGACGTTTTCTTCGCGGAGTAAAAGAAACTCGCAGTCCTGTTCGGTGGAGGGGTGTCGGAGCGGACGCTCGCATACGCGTTTGTGGCGGGCCTTCCCACTCGGGTGAAGCAGCTACTGAGAGCCTCAACCAGCGTTTCAACAACGACCATGGAACACTTGATGGAACGTGCTCGAGCCATCATCAAAGATGAGGAGGACCTGGGGGAACCAGTTGTGATGGCGACATAGACAAGCCAGATTGGCGCTCGGGAGATTCCGAATCAGAACCCTGCAAGCAATGGGAAATGTTTTTGCTGCGGCCGACGCAGACATTTTGCAAGGAATTGCACCAAGAGGGGGCGTGTGCGCTGTTTTAATTGTGGCGGTTTGGGGCATCTAGCCTAAAACTGTGCGGGAAACGTATCAGGGGAGAGGACGTCAGCGCCGCCCTGCTCCCCGAGCAAAATTTGAACAAGCCGCAACCAGTGATGACCGTCTACGTAAACAGGATACCCTGCTCAGCACTTCTCGACTCAGGCTGTTCGCATACTATAGTGAGCGCCAGGCTGTGTCCAAGTTGGACTAAGAGAAAGATCAAAGTCACCACGATAGGAGGCGAGACCCAGACATGCTGTGGAGCTGGAACTGTCGAGATCTACACGGACATCGGTGCAGCCACTAAGATCAATATGCTCGTGACCCAAGGAAATCTCCTGGGGTTTGACCTGTTGCTCGGATACGATGCCATCAAGGTGCTGGGGGAAGTCGCAATTCATCGGGATGGAAAGGTGCGATTCTTGGAGGCCCCAGTGTGTGCAGCGCTCCACATCGATCGGCCGGATTTTACAGTGGACTATGACTCTCGCAAGAGGGCCTGGATTGCATCTTGGAAGTGGACCGAGGGAATGGCACCGACTATACTCAAGAATGGGGTTGCAGAGTACCCTATACCCAGTGAGGCTCGAGCAGAATACGAAAGGGAACTAAAGGCGTGGATCCAAGATGGGTGGTTAATCCCCTACCCTGAGGACAAGCTTGGGCCTCTCAAGGGTCTAATACCCTTGATGGCAGTAGTCCAGCATAACAAGTCGAAAGTACAGCCCGTGCTGGACTATAGGGAGCTTAACAAGCATATTGAAGCCTACACTGCCGATGCTGACGTATGCACCAGCAAGTTGAGGGAATGGCGTCAGAAAGGCACTAATGTCTCGATATTGGATTTGTGAAAAGCCTATTTACAGGTGCGAGTTGATGAGACGTGGCCGTTCCAGACAGTTTGGTTCCAGGGGCAGAGGTACTGCCTTACACGCCTCGGCTTTGGCCTAAATGTGGCACCACAGATCATGAAGACTATTGTCAACACAGTATTGTCCCAAGAAAAGCCCATGAGGGACTCAACGTCAGCTTACATTGATGACGTATACGTCAATGAAGATGTACAGTCTGCGTCGTGTGTCAAAGAAAAGTTGGCTGTTTGGTCTGGAATGCAAGAATCCCGAACGTTTAAGGGAAGGAGCACATGTATTGGGATTGGATGTTTATGAAGAAGATGGCATCCTACAATGGAGGCGTGGCAGTGAAATTCCAAGCATCCCCAACCTCGTTACAAGGCGGACCATTTTTTCTTGGTGTGGAAAACTTGTTGGTCACTTACCGGTCTGTGGTTGGCTCCGCGCAGCTGTTGGTGTAATTAAATGCAGAGCAAATTTAACAACCATGGGTTGGGATGACATATCCGATGATGTCCTACTAACTCTGATGATTAAAGAGACACTGGAGAGAGTGAACAAGAAGGACCCTGCCTGTGGGCGGTGGTGTGTTAACGGAGACAACGTAGGTGTGTGGGTTGATGCCAGTTCTTTGGCGTTGGGAGTATCGTTGGAGCAAGGAGGAAACGTGTTCGAGGATGCATGTTGGCTGCGGCCCGTAACAGATTCTCAGCATATCAACCTGGCAGAGCTGGACGCTGTTGTAAAGGGGGTAAATCTGGCCCTGCAGTGGCAGTCTAAGAAGTTGACCTTGTACACAGATTCTCTCTGTGTCTACCACTGGGTGTCTGACACACTTTCAGGCCGGACAGGAATCCGTGCCAAGGCAGCAAGCGAAATATTAATACGGAGAAGGCTAGACACGCTAAAAAACCTGGTATCTGAGTATGGGCTATCACTGAGCGTCATTCTGGTGCCATCACATTGTAATCGTGCTGACCAACTGACCCGAGTACCTCACAAATAGTATGAAGCCGCGAAGATGGGAATGGAGATTACTGCTCGATCTTGTGCAGTTGCAATCGACCCATGTCAAATACAAAAAATTCATGCACAGAGCGGACATCTAGGTATCAAGAGGACCCTTTATTTTGTGAGGCGCGTATACCCAGCAGTGACCAAGATGGATGTCAGACAGATCGTCAGAAATTGTGAGGCTTGCCAGTCTATTGATCCTGCACCAGAGCGATGGCAGAAGGGTCGCTTGGAAGTTGAGAGTGTGTGGCAGCTGCTGGCCATGGATATTAACCATTACAGTGGCAAGCCCTTTCTAACTCTCATTGATTGCGGGCCTACGAGATTTGCGGTGTGGCGGCAGATGACCAGACAGGATTCAGCAAATGTTGTTCGCCACCTATCATCCATTTTTTTTGAGCAAGGTGCGCCGGAAGAGCTCCTGACTGACAATGATGCAGCGTTTTGTAGCCAGCAAGTCCGGCAGTTGTTAGATGAGTGGGGCGTCTGACTACGGTTACGATGTGCGCATGTGCCGTCAGGAAATGGCATTGCTGAAAGAAGCCATCGCAGCATCAAGAGAATTGCTGCCAGGAAGCGATGTACTATTACGGAAGCCACATATTGGTACAACATTACGCCAAAGGACAGGACGTCCCCTTCAACCGCACCTGCGAATGCTATTTATACGTACCGAGTCGGAGTGAAGGGAATCAACACTACGCAGCCAGCCGACAAGGGAACATATAACAGATATGAAGTGGGAGATCCAGTGTGGGTGCGGCCCCCAGGAAATCGGTGCACCGACAAGTTTAAGCGAGGACAAATATCTGGAGTGATTAGCCAGCAGTCTGTTTTGGTCGATGGAACCCCACGACATGTGCGAGATCTTCGCCCAGCTACCGAGGTGCGTCACACAACTACAGAAGAAAGCAGTGAAGCGTCTGGCGATGAGCTGCCGATGCACGGATTCAGTGAGCCCCCTCCAGAGACTGATAGCGATACTTCATCTGATGAGGCGGAACCAGATCCAGAGCCCGAATCCGAAACAGTGAATGTACCTCTTCGCAGAAGCACACGCACTAAAAGGCCACCCCCCCAGTGCTCTCTATGTGATCATCAGATCAAGGGGAAGTGTAACGTGCATCCAGGAGATAAGCGCCCGCGTGTTTGCGTGTTGTGTGGGTACGTGGGAGAGACGGACGAGGGGAAAAGACTTATCTCGAGACCAGCTCGGCGTCACCGACTGAAAATAGAAAAGAAAGACCAAGATGACGGCTGCCGTCTTTTGTAAAGTATGATGTCTTGCAAAGTCACACGAATTCTCGCAATATGCAAATTTAGCCGGCCTAGAACGACGATAAAAGTGGGTGATGAAAAGGATGTGGTGAGAGCGACGATTGAGTTGGCCGGGGAATCGTGTGACTGTTGCTTCTTGTGCCGTGTGAGGATATTTTACCGTTGTTGGGTCCGGTCTGAGTAACCGTTCGCGTCCGTCTAGGCACCTTGCCAGTTGGATTCCGTGCAGAACCGGTGTATAATGGTTATTGAATTGCTGCAAAATTTATAACATCTTTTCCTGAACTTACCGTGTTAAAGAGAGAGTCGGGCGCCATCTTGAATTTTTCCTTATACATCTACAGAGGGCGCAGTAATTCTTTTTTTTTTTAAAGGACTTTCCTTACATATTTTGTTACACGCAAGGTTTGTAATATTCATTATTATTTCATCAGTTATCTTTTTAAAACAAAAATTTTTTTTTAACTCTCTTACAATAAGCGTTTCTTGAGTTGTGACACTCTTCCAATTGATAGCGAAATTCTCATCTGCTTAATTGGCAGCGCTCGGTTATATCTGGCTCTTGACGTCATGCGTCGGACAAAGCCGAGCAAATGCTGAGTTACGCCTGGTTCGTTAAATGCACAAGTACCCAAAAAACATTTCCAAACAAATAAATTATTTTTTATGTAATGTTTTTTTTTTGTATTTTTTTTTTCTGTGATGTAAAGAGGTTAGGGTTAGTGATGCACAAGTACCATTATATTTATTTATTGTTGTTGTTATTATCAGTATTATTTTTCATTATTATTATGACAAATGTGATTATCGGAATACCCTGGCCAAAAATCACCGCTAAAAAAATCGTCCGCGTCCGTCAAACTTAAACACCAAACCGGAACTTGAAAACAAAATGAAACGAAGATTATTTTTGTTATTACCAGAAAAGATGTATTTCCCCTGTTATAATTTTACTAAGAACAAATTATTTCGTTATCTTTCTTACTAAAATGAAATAAAATCGTTAATTTTTTTATTTTTTCCATGCATACTTATTATAGTAAATATCTTTTTTGCAGTAAGACAGCCACTAGGTGTATCAGAATTTTGGGGGGAATTTTTGAGACCCTTAACACAAAACTGCGAATAAAATATAAAAAAACTCGTAATTTGTCTTTTTAAAGTGGGTTGTTTATTTTCTTTATGGAATATACTTCCAAAATAAACTATTAAAGTTGTTAAAAAAAATAATAAAAATATTATTTTTTATTTAAAAAAAAAAAGTCTTTACAAAGTGCCGGCGCGCCTTCATGCAGCCATTTTTTTACGTAATGAAATCAATTGAATTTCACGAGTTAAATAGTTTTCAATTTTTAAACTTTAAAAATCTATTAAAAATTTTCTATTGGTTCAATTTTTACGATATTTTCAGGGTCAATGTGAAATTTTATGCTCTTTCCAATAAACCAAATATGATATTTTAGACAAACTGTTTTTTAAATTCACCCCCCCCATTTTGAAATGTCTATTAGAATTTAAATAATTTATTTACTCACCAAAGTGACTATATCACTAGTAAGTAAATATCACTAATTAAAGATAAAAGATCAATAAAGAAAAGAGTCTAATTTAAAACAAAAAAAAAAGTGTTTTTTGGAAATTTACCTGTAAAGTCCAAAGTGTAAAACTTTTTTTTTTTTTAAAAACACCATGTTGATTATGTTATGCTTAGAATGTCAAGTAAATATGGGACGCTTACGACAATTTTTTCCTATTTCATTCAATGTTTTCTTTTTTTAGATATAAAAAAATTCAATCGATAAAGAAGTATTAAAATATATCAATAAAAAACTTGTGTATTTCATTAAGAGAATAAAAAAAATCGGTCAACTGGTTTTTTAGTTTAACGATAAAAAATTAAGTGAATGTAATCAGTTTTTTAGCTACGGTGGACCAAAATACTAATTTTAGTTTACAGCAAGCATTAAAAAGACATATAAATTATGTCCTTTTAAGGCGCTGAAATATAAAGCGAATAAAATCAGACTTGTCTCCCTTTTATTTGAACAGTTAAAAACAAAATGTGAGTTTGTGTTTTTTTTAATCCTTGTTTTAAAAAGTATTTTATTTAAAAAGAAATATAAGTATAATATGGATAAATTATTAACAACTAGCGGGGGTACCCGGCGTTGCCTGAGTGTTTGTTTCCAGGACGGGGGGGGGAGTTTTAAAAAATGTTATGGTAGGTAAGTAGGAAGGATCAAACCCGGAGTCATGAGTAAAAGTAGGAAAATAAAGTGTGAAAAAAACCCAAAAAAAAAACCATCTGCAACGTTAACAGTTCGGCCACCAAGAAAAGTCCATTCCAGTTGTTTAGGAAAAAAAAAAAAAAAACGACTACGGTAGGTCGGCGCGAACGTGAAAATATAATGTGAATTGTCCAGCACGCTAACCACTACGCCACAGAGCACTGCAGCTTAGTTTAGTGATTTTAAATAACTTCACATGAAAGAACTACGAAGCCAAACCGGTGTTCTCTTCTCAACTGTTCCTTGTGAACGATCCCCAAACGGTGTTAAGTGGTGGCAGGGGGAGGAGGAATTTATTAGAGAGAAAATATTTTACCACTTCCATTGATCTTAACCGATTTTGGCCGTGACTTCTCAGCAGAAAAAGTATAGAAATCTAAGATTATCGAGGAATTTGAGAAATAATAAGCCTATAACACACCTCAGATATTGTTCTGCCGTTTGTGCATATTATATTTGCATGAAATATCTTGATTTTTAATCCTATTAAGGTCAAAATCCGACGTGAAAAAATGAGTTCATTTTATTTATATAGAGATGAACAATTGAACTACTCATCGAATAGTAGTTTTTATAGGTAAGTGATTTTTTGGAATTTATATATATTTTTTATAATCGAAGGAAGTAAAATTTCGTTGATTTACTTTTGTTTTCTGGTTGTCAATCATGTGGGAGCTGAGAGTATCATGACACAGGATATTTTGGTCGATCAGGATTGGTGTAATCTGGGCTGCTATTAGTACATTTATATTGCTGACTATGGGTGAGTTCTGGTCGACGATTGTAATGTCACAGGTTAGTTCACAGAGGATAGTGATACTGCCGTTGATACCTTTCATTTGGATGTTCGAGTGAGTCATATGTTTCTTAGCTTCGTTTAGTAACTGGGATATTGGTATGATGCAGGTCGAGCATCTAGAATCTAGTTGGACATGTTGTGTTCCCGATTCTGAACATGGAGTGGACAAACGGTGAACGGTGAGCGTGTTCTTGAAAGTTGAAGATATAATGACTAATATTGGATTGGGTCGGACGAGGCATCACATCTTGCCCTGACCAAAGAGAAAATCCTGATTCTTCATCGTCCGTTGCTGTGGCAAAGGCCTCTGCTCGGGTTGGTGTCAATATCTGCAGTTGTGTTTACTGACTACAATATAGCTGTCTTCAAGCCCAATGTAAACAAGTTCTTGATGGGCCGTCCCCCTTAAGTAATCCAATTTACCAAATTTACACTTCTAACGATTACTATGATATTGTCCTTTTGACCAATGTACACTCTTTAACCTTATCCTCGAGTGACCTCTGGGCCTTGATAAATGGTGATTCCTTTGTAAAAAAAAAATGCAAGGAAGGCCTCTGAGGTATCTCTAGAATGCAAAGAAACTTGGTGTTTGTTGATGAACTTCTTGATGCTAACAGTGGTCTTGATTGATTTAGTTTTTGATGCCCGTGTGGTTTGGGCGAAGGTGTCTGTTATATCGGGTTTGTTGGTTCGTGGTGAGGTGTCCTCTGACTCAGGTGGTGCTTTTGAGAGAGAAACGTTGTGTCTTGAGAGATAGCGACATCAGATTTTACACCGTGATCGAACTATCCTTGTGCTTCAGATGCTATACCAGTTGCGGTATAGTGATTATCCATCATCCTGACGAGGTGGGGGTAGATTTTTTGTTTCACACTTTCACTTTTTTGCTCATAAGCATTGCACCTATAATTGAAATAAATCCGTTGACAGATAGTTCCGAGTTTCTGTCCTTTTTAGATTTGTACTTAATGTGGACAGCTGCTTCTCTGAGAGTAATTTAGAGTCGGCCTGTGAAATCCATTAGTTTTTTACCATCTCGCTGTTGTAAGTCCCAGACTCAGCTTTGGTGTTGAAAGGTAGTCATCTGGCTGTCGTGAGTTGATAGGAGGTATTACTTCAGGTGGATAAAGGTGGCTATATCCTGTTCCGAGTTGAGCATCTGCTGAAATACACCCTGGTTCAGCATGGTTATTGCAGGCTGGGATAGGTATTTAGCTCTGGTACGACGTAATTGCGCATATTTTGTTCAGTGCTGTGATGAATTGACGTCTCATAGCATTTGTTGAAGTATTAGTAAGTTCTTCTGAGGAGTGGTGGTTGTTATTACAGATGTCGATTTTAGGGCAGTCGTCATGGTGTCTATGTCGATTTGAATCCCCCAAAGTGTGACCTGGAATGGTTGTGTTGGTCTCGTCTTCAAATTGAATAATAGCTGTTTCTGTTCCTTGATTAGAGTGAGCAGTTCTGATCATATGAAACCCATGTAGCTGTCTTTACTGATCTCACTGAATACTTTGACACCAATTTGTTATATTACAAAAATGAGTGTATAGAAGCAAGAAGGACAAACAAAGATGTTTAGTTTAAACTTTTATTGAGAGTCAATACGATTGTAATAGATCCTATTGATGTTGCAGGATGTGCTGGTGATGGCAAAGGCAGTGATGAGGACGTCAATCAGATACTTGGCGTAAGGACAGCAGTCAGTTAACAGGCTCTTGGGAGTCGGTGGTGAAGGAGGGGTAGTCTGGATAGCTGCTGCAGGTGTCGTCTGGGATGAAGTCGACGATGACTGACTGCTGCTGATACTGTGGCTTGGGGTGTTGCTGATGATATCTTGGGTGACAACGGGTGGCTGCTGCTGTGATTAGGTCTGTTGCTGATGTTGTCTTATGTGAGGTCGTCGATAGCTGGCTGCTGTTGATGCTGTGGCTTGGGTTGCTTGTGGGATGGCAGCGTTGATGGATAACCATGCTGCTCGGCAATCTAGCCTATTCTGTTAAGCTGTCAAAATTCTGCTGTATTTATACTTGGCTCATGGACATAGTTGAAGACACACTGACTCTGGGTGTTGATGTATGATTTTCGTTTTAGAGTTGTGTTAGTTTCTATGTCTTAATGTATAGTAGGCTGTTACCTGTTTGGGAGAGAGTACGTTCACTTGTCCATATCAGATTGATGCTGATAAACTCACGGATGTATTCGAGTAAGAATTATACTCTCATAGTGTTTCAGGGGTAAATTATTTGTGTTGATGTACATGCAGGGGGGTCGTCAGCTGTGATGTTCATATTTTAAACTAGATTCTTTTTCTGTTGAATGCTTCCTTCTACTGGTTTTCTTGCTGAGATGACTTGCAAATTGTTCCATTGACATTGACACACACACACACACACAAAAAAAAAACAGGCTTTGGCACTCTTCTGTGCATTTGGTATGTCTGTTTAGTTTGTGTCGACAGACAGGGTTCGTCTCGGCGCTCCCATTCTTGTCACTATCACTGCTCCTGCTGATTTTGTGTTTTGTTTACGTAAATCTGGAGGGATATGTGATATAACATTTTTAAAAACAAAAATACTGAATTGATGTAATTTTGGGGTTGTTATAAAAATAAGTACATCCGGTTTTATTAATATAAAGAAATAAAAGCTGTTGCTTTTGCTTCCCAAAGCATGTTAAACAAAGTTAAACAAAGAAACAATTTGAAAACAAAGAAACATAAAAACACATAAAAAAGAGTCTCTATATAAAAGACAATTCTTTACAAATCACGAGGGACAAAAGTTAGTTTATATATTATTTTTTTTATTAGAATCTTTTGAGATGAATAACTTGTGTATCTTTTTATTTACGGACTGTTATCCTCATCTTCGTGTTGTTTCACGACGTTTCGGCTAGCCATTCCTCTGGACTTCTTCAGGTCTTGTGGCACAGTGGATAGAGGCGTTGACTCTCTATGGTTCCAAGTGCGCATTGTCTGTAGACAACAGTTTCAATCCTACCCAAAGTAGGTGAGAGGATTAGTTGGTTAAAAACGTGGTGAAACAACAACAACTATGGAAGGCAGTAATTACTGTAGGGATACAGTTACGAGACTCAGCATTCCTATCCTGTTGCCGTTAATCACCTGAAGAAGGCCAGAGGAATAGTTGGTCGAAATGTAGTAAAACATCAACATGAAGATGAGGATAACAGTTTGCAAATAAAAGTTTAGTTTATCGCCGAAAACGATAACGACAAAATGGAGAAAAATGAGAATCAGTCTTGCTTTTCAATGCAAATAAAAACTGTCTTACTTGTATAAAACTGAAAGGAAGAAACATGCAAAAAACAATAGAATTAAAACTTTCTTCAATGTCCCTCTTTCTCTTTCTTTTAAAATCTTTCAAAAATAAATCCTTGGTTTTCTTGGTCAAAGACGTTATAAAAAATACAGTTTTTTTTATAACTTTCTCTTTTCTTTGAAAAGGGAATTCTTTTCTTTTAAATTGTTTTGTGTTTAACTTTTTCTTTATACAGACTTTCACGTCCTTATTGCTAAAAACTTGCAGCATTCTTAAATTCAAAGTAACACGGACAAGTTCTTTGGTTTTATTGGCCAAAGATGTTATAAAAAACAAAACAAAAAAAAATTGCATTTTTTATGACCTTTCCCTTTTCCATAAAAAGGGAATTCTTTACTTTTAATTCTTTCCTTCAAAAGGAAAGACTCAACTTCTTACTTGTGGAGGACAGCCAAAAACATTTGTTTTTCTCTTCAGGCCAGGTAAGTCGAAACGTTTATGTCCACACCTTATCATACAGGATCCACATCTTATTATACACGTTCAGGTAAACGTGACCTTTCATCAGGTTAAAACATTTTTGCAACTGATTTAAAATGGGTGCCGAAAAAGCAGAAAGAGGATTATATCCAGAAACATCCAATCAGCACCCAGTGTCCTCCTCTCCTTTGGCCGACTGATAAGCAGCCCCATTGCTGTCCACATGCCGAAGGAGAAGGAAGAGGACAGAAGGAGGAGAAGGAAAAGGAGGAGATGATGATGATAATGATTCACAACATGGAAAGGGACAAGAAACTATCACCCAAGCTTGATTTGATGGCTAAGAAAATAAAATTTCCAAAGGATGGATTTCTGTGAATTTTGATAAACTGTGTTTTCTTTAATTTTAGCTTTTTTTTTTATATTTCTGAATTTTTAAAATCAGGATTGATAATATTATTTGGATTATTCGGACTACTGTTCTCATCTTGTTAACTTCACAATGTTTTAATCAATTCAATTAAAGGTTATAGGTGTGTCTAATGTAACCTGCCTGGGTCACACTACTGTCCACTTATGACACGCTACAAGTGTAAAGGTTTCAACCACTTCCCTATGGACTGTATACGAAAGGGGCAGATAACTCACACACGTTTCTATTGACTAGAGATTGTCTGCAAAACAAGGTTGGACACAAGGTTTCAGCATCAATCTATTCACTAAGCAGAGTATAAGGTTAACACTACTCATCGTAAGCATTTAAAATTTGAAAGTATGCCATATGTTTGAAGAGGTAGCATCTGTAGAACCCGTGAAGAGGCACTTCAAACTACATAGACTAACAAGGATCCAAAGGGCATGGATTAGAAATCTCTGAGAGCATGGCAGACTACCAGAAATCAGCACCAGTTTATTCTTTAAGTTCAGTTTTACCTATCGTTTATATTGAAAGCATGCTCGGCTCTCACGATTTGGATCCTCACGTTCTATTTTGAGCGCAAAACTGTATCATGTTAAGCAGGGTATGATGCAATATACAGCACAATCATACTGACACACTGGTTCTCACCAGATCACCAAAGTTAAGCAACGTTGAGCCTGGCCAGTACCAGATGGGTGACCATTTGGGAAGGCAAGGCGTTGTATGTGGGCTCCTTCAGTCTTTGACAGACTATGGATACCCACGAAGGGGTGCCTGCATGTTAAATTTTTGTGGCAGGAAGTGGTGGACAATCTCCAACCACACCTCTCCTGAATTGACGTTGTTAAATACCAGTGGCAAGTGAAGTGTATGTACAGGACGACTGGAAATAAATGCTGAGATAAGCAGATAGCACATACAGCGCCTAGAATTCCTAAATGGTCATCCATCTGGTACTAACCAGGCTCAACATTGCTTAACTTTGGTGATCTGACGAGAAACGGTGTGTCAACGCATATTATGCTGTTTGTACTGCGAGGTAAAATACCAGGTTGGCAAACTCAAAAGCGGTGGAAGGCAACCCATCTAGTTATGTCGTCATGATAAAAAAATACCCTTGATAGCCGTGGCAATGCATCAAGTATTCAGCTATAGACAAGATCTGAATTGCATTACAAAACTTGTGTAGTGAATTCAATCTTGGCTGCGGCCGCATGTTGCGTTATGTTTTTTTATGATGCAAACCACACAAACTGGAGCTACGCAGGTCAGCTGAAACAGCTACACCATGAAAATTTGCACAACGACTGGTAAAATCATTGATTGATTGCTTATCATGTGGGGAGAAAACCTCTGGATTTCAACCTGTTGCTTGGCATTGATGCTATCAAGGCGCTTAGTGGTGTTTGTATAATACATAAAGAAAGTCTGAACACTCTGAAAAAAAGTTAATCATTTTAGAATTTAGAGTGGGATATTAGTTTTATATATTGGGGGATCATTTTATGTTATATATATAAAACATAAAATGATCCCCCAATTTGGGGCCATTCAAAACTTTTAAGGCACTTGGCTAAATTTTTTATCACTAAACGTATATGACTGAAAATCTAAAATCGCATGTAAAATTGCATTTATTTTAAATAGAGCCCCCCCCACCAATTTTTTGTAAAAGTACAGAATTTATCTCCCATACCAAAAGAAATGGCTAAATGCTATAAAACGTCGGATTGACCAAGAAATGGGGCTAATTTTATGTTAAACTAGCAATCGGTGCCCGGCGTTGCCCAGGTGTTTTGAGGTTAATGCTGAGAAAAAAAAACGGTCAATTTTTTAAAACTTTGACCCCTATTATGACCTCTTAACATTTATTGTTTAGGGATCAAGTAAAGTTAATAAGTTAGATCCATGTCCAAGGAATCTATATCTAAAATATCACGTGTTTACTGTTTAGACCCAAAATTGTAGGAGGAGTTTGGTAGAGTTCTCAAAGGTCAAATCGTTGAATATTGACCACTTAATCGCCAAATTTCTGTCGAAAACCTATCACATCGATTTTCTCAAATCTCAGTACCCTGTATATCAAATTTCGAATCTCTAGACTTAAAATTGACAGAGTTTTAGCGTAGGGAAATGCACACAGACACTTATATATATATATATATATATATATATATATATATATATATATATATATATATATATAAACATGTGTGTTGCATCCGTCAGTCGAAACGACTATGGATCAGCAGCGGCAGCGCCGTATTAAGATGTTGTTATAAACATAAACATCATATATATATAAGGATAATAGTACGCCATATATATAACAAAAGACCAAATTTTCGGCAAAAAAATGTTGTTACTATGCACATCTATGTAATGAAATACAATTTGTGGCAAAATTTCAGGAAAAACTAATGGATGGTTATCTCGCAATAGTCCGGACAATTCGCTAAATTATCTCGTCAAAACCTTAAATTTCGAATTTTTGTGCATTTTTTTTTTTGGGGGGGGGGCTAATTTGGCATAATAGTGTCCATTTAATAGTATTATCTTGAAAAAATAAAAAAATAAGGAAAATTACCAAAAAAAACAAACAAGATCAACAAAAGTGTGCCGTATTTTTAAAAGTTTTATTGCGTTGTTTGTATTTGCTTTTTTTATTTCATCGGTGAAGAAAATGGCCAAACAGAAATTTTGAAGGCCAAACTGCTTTTAAAAAAAGGCCAAATTCGCGAAATTTGGCCTCGCTATAAAAAAAAAGGGGGGGAAATCCCCCTACTTGAACTTTCTGTTTAATTTCGCTTGTAGCGTTGATTTTTTTCTTTTTTCGCTATAAAAAAATAACTACTTGATGAAATTACGTGATTTTTTCTGTAGGAAAACTTTATCCCATGACGAGTACGTACAATATATTTTTTTTTAAAATATTTCCATTTTTTAATGTCAATGGAAAACTGCACACGTACCCAAACCCGAAATGTAAAGACCACGAGTGGACGCGGGGTTTTTTTTTTTTTTTAGTTTAGTTTCATAATGGCGGCCGTGATGAGGTTCGATTGTTAGATTGTAAGTTAGTTTCGTATTTTTGTAATTTGTAAATCGCAAGTTAGGAAAAAATTAAACCCTTCCAAGATGGACAATAAATAAAGCCATAATATTTTATGGTAAATTTAAGAGCCTTCGAACCATAGTTTTTTAGGAGATGTGATTATTGGATTAACCAATCAGAAATCGTCTGTGGCACACACATCTCTGTTTTTATAGATATATAGATAGATAGATATAGATATAGATAGATATAGATAGATAGAAGATAGATATAGATATAGATATAGATATAGATAGATATAGATAGATAGATATAGATATAGATAGATATAGATATAGATAGATATAGATATAGATAGATAGATATAGATATAGATAAATAGATATAGATATAGATAAATAGATATAGATATAGATATAGATAGATATAGATATAGATATAGATAGAAGATATAGATAGATATAGATATAGATATAGATAGATAGATAGATAGATATAGATAGATTTATCTGTAAACCTGATTTCCCAATCTACATTCTAAAACAATTGCTTTTTATATGAAGAAACAATCTGAGAAATTGGAATTGAATTGTACAAGTACGTTTTTGAAAGTAGACTGAATTACCAAAGAAAAGAGAAGTCACGTTGGTGCTGTTGTTGTTGTGTCAGTTTGAGACTTTTTTGTTGGTTATTCTGTTGTTTCAGTTTGAGGCTTTTTTGTTGGTGCTGTTGTTGTTTCAGTTTGAGGCTTTTTTGTTGGTGCTGTTGTTGTTTCAGTTTGAGGCTTTTTTGTTGGTGCTGTTGCTGTTTCAGTTTGAGGCTTTTTTGTTGGTGCTGTTGTTGTTTCAGTTTGAGGCTTTTTTGTTGGTGCTGTTGTTGTTTCAGTTTGAGGCTTTTTTGTTGGTGCTGTTGTTGTTGCTTGGGTTGTTAGTGTGTCTGTTGGAGTTGTCACTTGGATTTTTTGAATTGTCTTTTTGGGTTTCATTTGGTTTGTTGGGGTTGTTTTGGTTTTCGTTATGGTTGTTGTAGTTGGTGGGGTTTGCTGCCAAAGTGTCTGAATAGGAGGTTCACTTGGTGCTTTAACTGTGGTTCTACAACAAACTTTCGATGAACGGATGGTAAACAATCCCCCTGAAATAGAGTAGAAAGTTTGTAACGGAACAGTTTATTACATTTAATAGCAAATTTAATTTACTGTGACTTATTCCAAGAAACAGATTGAGTGTAATCGAAAGTGAAGACTTTGATATTGCTGTCTACTGCAACAAGGTATAGGAGGGGGGGCACCGTTTTCCTTAAATTACTCCGCTTATCCTTGATCCTCACTATATAATGCTGAGTACTTAACAAGAGAGCACCAAGTACCATTTGTTTTACTCTCCAGTATGATTCAAGTATTGATTGAACCTTGGTCTTCCTGTCCATTAGTTAGCACTATTCATTATGGTAAATCCTTATTTGTGACAAAATGATAAAGAGTCCCCTTGTATGAGACCATTGCCAGCACCCTCAAAATGCAAATCTGGATAACAGTTGATGAAAACAAAGTTTCTCACCACGGTTATGGTTTTTGGTGTAGTTTCAAGTGAGGGCCACATCATGCCACCTCACATCTTTGTAGTCAGCTTGAAAGTCAACACCAAAGGGTACCTGGATGTGTTGAAGAATGTGGTGATTCTCTGGTGTAATCAGATAGTCACTGTCAGACCCTGGGTGTAGCAGCAGGACTTGACACCGGCCCACAAATCCAAAAAGACCCAGGCTTGGCTTCAGAAGGAGTGCTACGACTTTGTACCCTTCTCTCACTGACCCCCTCCTCCGACTTGAACTGCTGGACTACTTCGTTTGGTCATACATCGAGAACATCACAAACTTGACCTCTCACAATGCTAAAACATGCCTGATCCCCGTCATCTAGTGAGTATTCACCGAGTTCCCACTGTCGCTTGTGGAAAAGGCATGCTCCCAGTTCTGGACCTGTATCGATGCGGTGATTGAGGCTGAAGGTGGCTGCATTAAATAGATGTCAGCTCTACTACATAATCAAGTTACCTGAATTGATTTTTTTCGATAAAAGTTTTAAAATAAAGCTGCAGTGTTGTTTTCTTTAGGGCGACAATTTTATCATTCCACCTTGTACTTGTGTATACAGTCCTATACTTTAAAAAGTGTATATATATTTCTATTTTATAGCATTGTGTACAACATTGTATACACTCCTGTAATTTGAAACAGTGTATACACTCCTCTAAAAGCTTTGTATACATTCCTTTACTTTAAAAGATGTGTATACACTTGTACGAGCCCTTTCCAAGTCTCACACAAAACACACATTCATATTTCAAGCTGTCATATACATACGCGCACACAAACATACGCGCCCACGTCCACACATGTACACATTCACGTTCGCGTACATACACTCACATTCACGTATATATACACACACGCTTACGTATACACATGTACTCACACACGCGAACACGAACACACACATGGACGACGTCACTTCCGCTTTCTAAGGAAATACACATGCGCAAAAGACACTCCAGAAGCGAGTATAAAACATGGAGACAAGTTGTTTCTAATCCTCTTTTTAGGACCAACTCTCAACTAGAGAGGTTGGGCGAACAAGCCGCCGCCGTTTCGGCGCACGCGCACCTCACACCCACTTCCTACTATGTATGGGGCACGAGCTAATGACTGTATGTATACATTCTCCCTCTTTCTCTCTCCATCTACTACTGGCCACTAAGAACACCTTCGCGTAGCTGACTACTAACTGATGACGACTCTAATATCCTCTTCCTTACCTACACGCTGGATTCTCATTTCCACTACAACACTCACTTCAATTCCCACGCGCGAACAAACAATAATGACCCGAACTTGAGATGAAAACACATTTCCTATGCTTGCTACAACACCAGTCCTGCTACGGACATTGGTTACATACGCGCGGACATGTTATAACTAAAATGTTCATTTCTTTCAACAGCAAATAAACGACGTTTATCTTATCCATTACTTGAGTCTTTGTTTCCTTCAATTCCCATTCGTTTCATTATTCTTTTGTAACGGGATTGGGGTATTTATATATCCTAGTCCCCTACACACTCATCTATTTTAAAGCGTGTATATACTTTTCTATTTTACAGTACTGTATAGATTATTCTAATTTAAAAGCTGTGTGTATACTTTTACTTTAAAGCAGTATATACACTTTCTTTTTTATAGCAGTATGTGAACTCCTTTACTTTAAAGCAGTGTACACACCCTTTTAACCACCAGCACTCTAAACATATCTTTGTCTGCAGTGTAATCATTCTTTTATTTTCCAGCAAAGTATGGCCCCATTTTTAAATTATTTAAATATATTCTATTAATGTGTTAAATTAAACTTGAGTGTACAAAACTGAAGAAAAAAATATGCTTCACGTGTGTTCGCACTAATATTTATATAAAATAGCGTCTCAATCAGTAAAGTTTAAAAAGAAACAGGAGGAAAAGAATGTACTTACGATTTTCTCTCAAACACAAGCCGAAGAAAAGAATGGCAATGTTTTTGAAAGCGAACAGCAAAAAGAATGGTAAAAATACTGAAAAATATACAACAAAAATTAGGTGAGGCATTTGCTTGCAGTGTATAGAAGTGAGAGCTGAGGACATGCGTTGCATGGAGAGAAATGATATGAGAATGATATAACGTGTAATATGAGTCTTCTTACAGTTCAGCATATAATAGAACAATAAAATTACAAATATATAACATCAAACATTTGTTTTTTTACTATTTTTTACCCCAAACAAGACATATTGTATTTGGGATCATGTCTAAGAGGGGATTGTGGGGAGTTGAGCAGTGAGAGGTCTGTTCACATTACATTTAAACTTCTGCATGCTAGTACAGTCAAGGAAGCAGGAAACAGGGGAGGAATTCCAACGTTTAGTAGTCTGAGAAAAGAAACTGTGAGAGTAAAAGCCTTCCAGCATCAGAGGATCTCTATGATAAAGGAATGGAATTTTGCTGCTTGTCAAGTTAGTCGGGGATATTTGCGTCAAGGGGGTACATGGCTATCAGTTCATCGGAGCACATTCCATGAAAGTACTTGTAAAACAGGCACAGGGAGGCAACATTGTGGCGATGAGACAGGGGTTGTAGCTTGGTTGATAGTGCGGGACCTATTAGGCTGAAACTAATAGTAGATGCACCAGAGCAGACATGGCAACAATACTTTATGCTTAAGCAATTGGTGGCTTTGTAGAAATACAGGATACTGTCAGGTGTTAGTAATTTTCTAGCATGGTAGACGGAGCCCACCTCCTTTGCAGCAGCATTGGCAATGTCGTCAATGTATTTGTTCCGATTCATGTTTCCTGTGAATGTTATGCCAAGCAATTTGAAGAAACAGCTCTCGGGTAGCATATTTTTTGTATGGCAATCGGTGGTTGAGAAGGTTGCTTGTAATTGTTAAAAGAAAGAAGCTTAGTCTTGAATGTTAGCATCCATTTACGTCTCCATTCCACTACAGACTGAAGGCCATTCTTTAATGTTTTAGCCATTAGATGTCTTAAATATGTGCACATTCGTTTTCCCCTTGTGTTTATGGAACGTGGTATTATCAGTAAATATAGCCATCCAGAAACAATTTTGTCAGGGAGGTCGTTTATGAATATCAGGAATAATAACGGTTTAAGGATCGACCCCTGAAGCACACCCAGATTTATATCATGCTGTTTTGATGTACAGCCATTGAAGACATCTTGGATATAAGGATATGATTGAATTAAATGTTCATCCAATACTACTATTTTCATGAGAAGACCTTTGTGCTAGACCTTATCAAAGGCTTTGGATATATCAAGGGCTACCACCCTAACTTTCCCCTGCCTTATCCAGTGCATGGTACATACCTAAATGTATACGATCGGTTGGAAAGAAATTCTATATATATGAGATGGTGAACTAGTGTTTGATTAATATTATTTTCATGGCAAGTGCTCGTCTGAGCTTCAATCTATGGTCCCCCCTCTCCAAACTTTCACGAAAAATACTCATCTAGCCAAAACCACTATCAATAATTTCCCACACTCTTTATCTGTGCCTAAACCTAAATGCAGATTCCATAAACGAAGCTTCTTTCTTAGAACTGCACGTCTGTGGAACTCTCTTCCGATTGCCTGCTTTCCAGCTGACTACAATCTGATTGTCTTCAAATCCAAAATAAACAAGTTCTTGAAGAACTGTCCTTCTAAGTAATCCAATTTATTCCCAATACTTACGCTTACTATGCTATAATCCCATTGACTAATGTATACCCATTAACCCTTATCCTCGAGTGGCCTCCCGGCCTTGATAAGTGGTGATTCCTGTGTAAAAAAAAAAAATTGAATGGGTTGGTTCATTCATCAGAATTCTTGAATACTGATTTCACAGAAGCAATTTTTCAGCTGTTGGAGAAGCAAGATTCGGTAAGGCATTTGTTATAGAGTTTGGAGAGAACAGGGGTTACCTCAGTGGAGCATTTCTTTAATAGTACAGCAGGGATGAGATCAGACCTACACGCTTTGGGGGTATCTAGGTTTTTTAATATCATGAACATGAGAAAGACTGATTTTCAGATCACAAAGTGTCGCTTCTGTCTGCAGAAGTAAAAATTTGTGATAGAGTTGTTTGTTGGATCTGAGGTAGAGTTATTCAGCTTTTCGGTTGCTATGCAAGCAACCTCATGGTTGTTGGATAATGGGAAAATGAGCTGTTTAAAAAATAATTGTACTAAATTGGAACTTTAAAATCAGTACTGGAATCAGAAAAATTTGTGCCTAGTTTCCAACGCCAAAAACGATTCTTTAAATTTTTTCTTTTGTGAACAATATTTTCTATAGCTGGTAATAATGAGAAAATGAAAAATATTTGAGTTTAAAAAACTATCAGTAAAATTAAAATTTATAACACACTCCCATCCCATAAGATTATTTTTACATTTGCAAAAATATATTCGGCACATATCTAATGGGTTTTCACAGTAATCTGAAAATTAAAAAAAAAAACAAACAAACAAAAAAAAAACTCTGTCGAAAAAAAGACTCTTTAGAAATTTAAAAGGGATTGGAATCGAATCATTGGTAATTGGGAATTTAGGACGGAATCGGTAATTGTATTGGAATTAGAGAAAATATTGGAATCATATATACAATATTTAAAAATACAATGTTATTATTTCTAAACAACAATGATCTTTATGGATGGTGATATAAGTGTAATAAATTAAAGATTTACACACTTATCTGTTTAAAAGAGAGATAACCAAATCGGTAGTGACATAACATACCTATTGAAACAAATGTCCAATTTATTGTCCACAGGAAGCACAGGATGCCAGCATCAACGAGTAGAATACCCAAATACCACAATGCAAATTTCCAGTAGACTGAAATTAAATAATAAAAATAATTGTGATTCAAACACAAATTTCTGTTTGTATTATTTGGATTCATCAGACTACTGTTCTCATCTTGAGTGTGATTTTCACAACGTTTCGGTTGATGTAAGATCCAACCTTCTTCAGGTGTATCTTGTCGAACTCGGGAATGTTTCTGTCAAACTCTGGAATTTGGACAAAATTTCGAGCGGAACCCTTTATTTACTTCACGGGGGTACCGTGCTCTTGTTCCATCAACCATGAACTATGGCGCAGTGGTTAGAGTATTTGGAAAAATCAATTGCAAAAAGTGATATTCTCTTGAAGGTTGAAGGTTCAATCCTCAGTGTGGGTGACCGAAAAATACAATTGCAAATCACTTAGGACCTCTATTCAGTCATGGCTGATGAAACAAGAGTGCTCTATCTCCGTGAAGTAAATAAAGATTCCGCTCGAAATTCCGTCCAAATTTCCGAGTTCGACAGAAATATTCGTGAGTTTGACAAGATACACCTGAAGAAGGTCGGAGGTTATATTGACTGAAACGTTATGAAAATCACATTCAAGATGCGAACAGTAGTCTGATGTATCCAAATAATGCAAATAACCAAACCTCATCTCAAAAATTCAGAAATGTCAAAAATTTGTTTTTAAATTTTTTTGTTTCACAATTTGACAAGAACGTTCACAAGTTCAAAAAGTTTCAAAATTAGAAAGGATGCACTTGAAAGAGATCTGGTGTTACATCAGTCGAAATGTCATGAATATAATAACCAAGATGAGTGTAGTACTCCAATCAACCTGAATAATACAAATTATCTTTTAATTTTCTGTAGTAAAATCTAATATATAAACGGCTATATGTCTGTCTGTTTGTCAGTCTGTCTGCTGGTCTGTCTCCATATTTTCAAACACTATCTCCACCGAAACTAAAAGTCGCAGAGCGGTGCTAGGAGCCTCAAATGATTGGGTTATTTACAGGTCGTTCTTTTATGGGTCTTTAGTCGGTTAAAATAGTTTTTAAGGGGTCAAAAATGAAAAATCATTAAACATTTTGTACGTTCATCTTTATTTTTAATTTTAATTTTTAATCAGTTTATATGCATGTCACGTTGGTACAGTGGTAACGTCACCAGCTTTGAATGCTACAGTTTCGTTTTCAATTCTATCTGATGGTACCTAAATATTTTTTTTTTTACTTTTGAAATTATGACTCTATAATAATATATACGAAATTCGGATAGATTAAAATATCTTATTTAAGTGTATTTTACACCCAGGAAAAGCCGGGCGCTCCCCACCCTTCGCCACTAGTCATTTAAATAACATTTCCTGTTGCGATTTTTAGTTTGATAAGAAAAGGTAATAATTTTACAAGAAACCTTTTTTTTTATTGAAAAGATTTGCTTTGGTTTGCCTTAGTAGGTTTAAACCAGAATTACAGAGTTAGAACATATAACATTGCACTATGATTCCAATGATTCTAAAAGTTCTAATCCCCAACACTTAAAACATTACTCAATAAATACCGGGCCTGCCATATCGATGGTACCACTAATAGAGCAATCCATATAATTTTTATAAAGTACTAACCTTCAAATGGAAACATGAACCGGAAAGAGCTACCAGAGTTCTAAGAGTCAAAATTTCCCCGTCAATTCTATTATCTCTGAATGTTGATAAAAAAGTCCAAAAGGGACAACAAAACTTGGAAGTTGAATTATTTGATTAAAATAATGGAAAGCTTAAGAGAAAACTTGAAATGGGATTATTGGATTAAACTAAGGAAAATCGAAAGAAATACAAAAAAAATTGTGATAAAATGATTAAATTAAAGGAAAACCCAAGGATACACAAGAAAGCACAAAATTGGATTATGGATTAAAATAAGGAAAAAACCCAAAGAGACCAAAAAACCATCAAAGTGGATTATTGGAAAATAAACATCAAATTGAATTATTGAAAAATATAAGAAAAAAACAAAAAAAGACACAAAAATGAAATTGGATTATTAGATTAAAATAAAGAAAACCCAAAAAGACACAATAAAAACTGAAATTGGATTATTGGTTTAAAATGAAGAAAAACCCAAAGAGACAAAATAAAAACTTGTAATTGGATTATTAAATTAAAACTAGGAACATCCAAAAAGACAAAAAAAACTTGAGATTAATTAAATAAAAAAAAAAATAAATAAAATTAAATAAAATAAACTCAAAGAAAAAAAACACTTGTAATGGGATTAATGGATTAAATAAGGAAAACCTTAAAAGATAACAACAAACATTATTGGTTAAATAAAGAAAAACCCCAAAAGAGATACGAAAAATGGAATTGGATTATTGGATTAAAATAAGGAACATAAAAAAAAGACACACACACAAAAAAAACTGAAATTAGATTATTAGATTAAATAAGGAAAATGCAAAGTGAACAAAAAACCTTGTAATAGGATTATTGAATTAAAACACAAAAATCGAAAGAGATAAAAAAAAAACTGATAATGAGATTATTGGATTAAGTAAGGAAAACGCAAAAAGGAATGAGAAAAAATGAAATTGGATTATTGGTTTAAAATAAAGAAAACCCCAAAAATATATAACAGATTGAAATGGAATTATTGAACTAAACAATGAAAACCCAGAGAGACAAAAAAAAACTTGTAATAAGATTATTAGGTTAAATAAGGAAAGCCCAAAGAGACAAAAACAACTTATAATATTATTATTAGATTAAAAAAGGAAAACTCAAAACGACAAAAAAAAATGTACTGACGTTATTGGTTAAATAAGGAAAACCCCAAAAAGAGACACAAAAAATGAAATTGGATTATTGGATTAAAATAAGAACATAAAAAAAGACACGCACAAAAAAACTGAAATTGGATTATTAGATCAAATAAGAATAACCCAAAGATCTACAGCAGATGTCCTTACAGTTATATCGCATAGGATTAGCAAATCTCTCGACGGTGGCAATCTTTCTAGGGCAATTGCTCTTGACATATCTAAAGCCTTTGATAGGGTATGGCATAAAGGTTTACTTCATAAGATCGCTAGCTATGGTATAGCTGGAAAAGTCTTCTCAATTATTAAATCATTTCTTTCTGATAGATTCATAAGAGTAGTAGTTGAGGGGCAAAAGTCAGAAGCTCACAATATTAATGCCGGTGTCCCTCAGGGATCCATCCTGGACCCAACTCTTTTCCTGATCTACATTAATGATCTTCCAAATCATATCCTTACATCATTTGTAGACATTTATGCTGACGACACTACCATTTATGGTACCACATCTAAGACAGTAAACGAGCAAGTTCTCTCCAATTCTCTCTCCTCTGATCTTGAGCACGTAGTACAATGGGGAAAGGAGTGGCTGGTTACTTTTAATGCATCTAAAACCAAGCTTCTCTCTTTACATCATCAACATTCTAATCCACATTTGTCATCAATTGAAATGAATGGCTCTCGTCTTCAGGAGGCCTCAAGTTTTGACAAGCTTCTGGGCTTGACCATTACTCCTGATCTTAAATGGAACACGTATATCAAATCTGTTGCCAAGGCCGCTGGAAAAATGGTGGGATCTTTCTATCGATCCAGTAGATATCTCACTGCTGATGCTATTCTCTATCTATATAAGAGCCAGGTACGTCCAAGGATGGAATACTGTTGCCACATCTGGGCAGGAGCTGCTAGAAAGAACTTGTCCTGCCTTGATAGAGTTCAAAATAGACTTCGTAGCCTCGTAGGAGATGTCCTTTTCTCCTCCTTGCAACCTCTATCTCACAGAAGAGATGTTGCGAGTTTGTCTCTGATGTATCGTTATTTTCATGGAAAGTGTTCAACTGAGCTTCAATCTATGGTCCCCCCTCGCCAAACTTTCACAAGAAACACTCGTCTAGCTGTAAACACTATCAATAATTTCCCCCACTCTTTATCTGTGCCTAAACCTAAACGTAGATTCCATGAACAAAGCTTCTTTCTTAGAACTGCACGCCTGTGGAATTGTCTTCCGTTTTCCTGCTTTCCGGCTGACTACAATATGGTTTTGTTCAAGTCTAAAGTAAATAAGTTCTTGATGAGCCGTTCCATATAAGTTATTAAATTTACCAAATTTTCATTACTAATGATTACTATATTGACCAACTTCTACTGTACACTCTTTAACCCTTATCCTTGAGTGGCCTCTGGGCCTTGATAATGTGGTGATGCCTTTGTAAAAAAAAAAAAAAAAAAAAAAAAAAAAAGTGAATAAAAAAAAACTTGTAATAAGATTATTGAATTAAAACACAAAAATTGAAAGAAATAAAAAAAAAAAGAAGAGAAAAACTTGTAATGAGATTATTGGATTAAATAAGGAAAACCCCAAAAGACAAAAAAAAAACTTGTAATGGGATTATCAAATTAAATTAGATTATTGGATTGAACAAGGAAAACTCAAAAAAACAGAAAACTTGTAATGAGATTATTCGATTAAATAACGAAAACTCCAAAAAGACTTGTGATGAAGTGGTTGGATTAAATAAGAAAAACCCAAGGAGACAAAAAAAACTTATAATGCGATTATTGGATTAATTAAGGAAAGCCCAAGGAGAGAAAAACAACTTATAATATGATTATTAGATTAAAAAGGGAAAACTCAATAGGACAAAAAAAAATGTAATGACATCATTTGATTAAATAAAGAAAACCCAAACAGACAAAAAAAACTTATACTGGGATTATTGTATTAAACAAGGAAAACTAAAAGAGACAAAAAACTTGTAATGCGATTATTGAATTAATTAAGGAAAACCCAAAGAGAAAAAATTGTAATGGGATAATTGGATTAAATAACGAAAATGGAAAAGAGATAAAAAAAACAAACTTTCAATAAGTTTATTAGACTAAAAAAGAAAACCGAAAAAAAAATGTAATGGGATAATTGAATAAATTAAAGAAAACCCTAATAGAAAAATCGATATGTAATTGGATTATTGGATTAAATAAAGAAAATTCAAAGAGACAAAAAAACTTGCAATGGTATTATTGTATTGATTCAGGAAAACCCAAAGAGGCAAATACAAACTTGTAGTGGGATTATTAAATTAATATAAGGTAAACTTAAGGAGAAAAAAAATTGTAATACGATTATTGGATTAAATAATCAAAACTCAAAGAGACAATGAAAAAAACTTGTAATAGGATTATTAAATTAAAATAAAGAAAACCCAAAGGATCAAAAACTTTTAATGGGATTATTGGATCTAATAAGGAAAACCCAAAGAGATAAAAAGAAAAACTTGTAATGGTATTATTGGATGAAATAAGGAAAACCCAAAGTGAAGAAGAAAAAACAAAAACAAAATACTTACTTGCATATTTTATTGTACCTGAAAATAAAATAATACAAATGTTATTTCTGCATGTTTCGTAATAAACAGCAAATCTTAATATTTACATTATCACTTGTTATGTTTGATATGTCAAAAAATTTGACAAAAGTGTCTCCTATACAAAAGTGTTCTGATTGGGCAATGTATGAATCAATCATACGAAACATACATTGTAATCATATAACTGCTACAATTACTTCGTCAAACCAACACAATTACTAATATATTCTCAAATAATCACCTAAAAAGAAAAATCAACATGAGCGGAGGATAACTCATTTTTTAAATATCAGAACATGATATAATTTGTATTATTATTTATCGGACTACTGTTCTCATCTTGAGTGTGATTTTCACAACGTTTCGGTCGATATAACTTTCGACCTTCTTCAGGTGTATCTTGTCAAACTCGGGAATGTTTCTGTCGGACTTGGGAATTTGGACGGAATTTCAAGCAGAACCCTTTATTTACTACACGGGGGTAGCGTGCTCTTGTTCCATTAGCCATAACTTGATAGAGGTCCTAAGTAATTAGCAAATGTATTTTTCGGTTGCCTACACTCTTTCAGTTGTCTTGCTCTCCATCATTCCTCTATGTCTATAATTTTTACTTCGTACCATAATGGTAGATGGTTTCCCTTTTCTTTCCATATATGGTCAGCTATACCTGACTTTTCAGTCTTTCCACGTACTACGGGTTTTTGATGTTCTTCTAACCGTACTTTCAATGGATGACGTGTTTCACCTCTATATAGTTTACCACATTTGCATGGGATTTCATATACACAGTTCTTAGTCATGATTTTTTTCTGTAAGGGGCTTGACTCTCACAAACTGTGTCCGGAGAGTGGAATCACTCCTGAATACTGTCCTGATATCATATGGATTGCATATTCGTTGAAGTTTTTCAAACAAGCCTTTCATATATGGTGTACAAACTGAGGTGAGTTTCTGAGTCGTGTCCTTTTCTGTTTGGTCCAGATTTCTTGGAGCTGATATCATGCTCTCTGGATAGTTGTTTTGGTGGAGGTTTTCTCTTAAACTGTCCATCTCCTCTTGATATTCTCCTGAAGGTTGAAGGTCCAATCCTCAGTGTGGGTGACTGAAAAATACATTTGCTAATTACTTAGCACCTCTACCCAGTCATGACTGACGGAACCAGAGCACGCTACCCCCGTGGAATAAATAAAGAGTTCTGCTTGAAATTTCGTCGAAATTCCCGAGTTCGACAGAAACATTCTCA
Organism: Euprymna scolopes; assembly: GCF_053919585.1. Lineage (NCBI taxonomy): Eukaryota > Metazoa > Mollusca > Cephalopoda > Sepiida > Sepiolidae > Euprymna > Euprymna scolopes. The sequence continues at coordinate 91,708,075 of NC_136508.1, read as the reverse complement.
AGTTTGACAAGATACACCTGAAGAAGGTCGGAGGTTATATCGACCGAAACGTTGTGAAATTCACACTGAAGATGAGAACAGTAGTCCGATGAATAATAATCAAACAACCAATCCTCATTTCAAAAATTCAGAAATGTCATGATAGAACTTGTCTACCTTAAGTTTCAAATGAATGAAGTAATAAAAAATGACTTGGCTCCAAATTATTTTAATAAAGTATTTAAAGATTATTATAAAGTGCTGAACGCATTATTATATATTAAAAGGTATCATTATATATTAAAGGAACTAGAAATATTATAAAAACAAAAAGTTACTATAAAGTAATATGCAGTATTAAAAGATATCATTATGTACTAGTAGGTACTATAATGTACTAAATCTATGGATACCAGAAGTGTTATAAAGTGCTAAAGGTACTATTTTGAACTAAACAGTGTTATAATGTATTTTAAGATACTGCCACATACTATAATGTATCATAAAATATTAAAGGTACTGTAAATACTATAAAGTACTAACAGTTACTATAACATTCTAACAGATAATTATAAAGTACTAAATTTGCTATAACATTCTGTAAAGTATTAAAAAGTACTAAAAAATTATTATAAAATGCTAATAGGCGCTATTTTGAACTATTATTATTATAAAATGTTAATAGGCGCTATTTTGAACTATTATTATTATAAAATGTTAATAGGCGCTATTTTGAACTATTATTATTATAAAATGTTAATAGGCGCTATTTTGAACTATGTTAATGCAAGAAACAGCGTTCTGAACAACTCCTCCCTAGATGTGGTAGCGGTACTCCATCATATCAGGTATCTGACTCTTATGTAAGTAGAGGACTGCATCCGGAGTCAGATATTTATATATGACAATATAAATTGCTGACTACATCTAAACCCTTTTGGCTAGGAGCGAAGTGTAGTATCTGTTTTGATACTACACTTCTACATCTTTTCTTCCTCAGTCAGTGAAAGAGAAATCCTTCTAGAATGAGACAATTTAAATTTTTGTCCCAATCAAGAGTACCCTTTTTTGGGGATGGTGGGGAGGCTGGATTTTCTCACATTAAACCCTACCCCTCGTGTCTAACTCTGCCCTCGTGGGGAAGCAAGTAAATAGAGACTAAAACCGCCACCTTTTCTGATATACCCTGCTCCCCAAAGGAGACATTTTGGAGTAGAATTTTAAATAATAATTGAGAGTCAGAGCCAATTCTTACCAATCTTGAAGAGATAAGTAATCACAGCGGTGCCAACACATATGAGGCCAATGACCACTAGTAATCCTCCTATCACATAATGGTGAACTGAAAAAGAAGAAGAAACAACTGTTTATTGAGGTAAAAAAGGTATGAAATTGAACAGATGATGGCATGATATAAATGGAAATGTTGTGGCAAGGGTTATACTACGGCTACCAAGAGAGTAGGCCGGTAAACATGACAGCGTGACGTCATTACCAGATCAACATGTAGGTAAAAATGCCTAAAGTTTCCAGTGTTAAACCACGTGGTCATAAAAATTATTGTTCGTTGCCTTAGAGTGTGGCTGTGGTAAAAAAAGAAAAAACAATTCTCCATTTATAAAATTTCCGGGTATAAACTTTCAATATGAAAAAAAAAAAAAAAAATAATAAAGAAGCAATAACATGAATATAGTTAAGTCTCTACAGAGACTTAACTATATTCATGTTATATTAA